>NC_053138.1:46934749-47163580 GCF_016808335.1 Panicum virgatum
TAATGATGATTGGTTTTCATATAATTTAATTTTGTATGCATAACAATTTTTAGTTACCGAACATATTCGATGTCTCGATAGTCAACTAGATTGAATGGTCAAAATTGGTGGGAATGCAAATTCCAAAAAATAGCGGGAAAGTAATCAAAACTTTCAAATTCGAATCGGTGAATTTTTCGGCGGGCGGTTAAAATTTTCCAGGGGTGGGTCACACCCCTAACTGCCCCTAAAAATCTGCCGCCCCTAGAAATACGTTTTTACCCACCCCTACAAATGCTTTTCATAGTAGTGGCACCCGTAACCGGCGGCGTTCCGCCACCTTGCCGCCAGCCCACCCATAACCCGTCGCCACCACCGGTCCGTCGTCACCCCTGGGCCCTCCCTTTACAGCCGGGGAACATCACCAGCGATGACCCCGACCCTGACCCCGAACCTACGAATCCTAACTCTAGTACGGTGGCGAGCAGAGGAACATGAACTGAGGAGGAAGAAGGCGCTGTGCGAGAGGAGGAAGAAGGCCGTTCTGGACTGCGGAAATTGAAATGGGCCGAATACGATGGAGAGCTGCGGAAATCGACTTCGGGTGAGCCTTCAGGCGATGGCATAACTTGGGCGACATATAGCTCCACCGCTACTTGAGCCCAGCTGACCAACTGGTCACTGACTCGTTCGTGCTGAAGAGTAATTGTTGGTGCTGCCGCTTGATGTGCTTATCTTCTCCGTGGAGTAATCGCTTTACACGCTGCTGAAGTGCTGAGGAGATTAATAATGTACTACTTGGCGCACCACCCTTATACAGAGATCATAGTTGGACGGAGTACATTAATTACACGACCTAAATAATTACATCAATTCAAAGTTTCACTCATTATGAAACAACTAGTGGAGATGCACGTGCTACATAAGTTTATGTTCAAAGAATAATTATACTTAACAAAGGCAAAAACCAAAGATGTTGCATTTCTGAGCAAGCCAAGTGGCATATATGCTTGGTGCCTCGCAATGTGCAAAGCAAAGAAGCTGATTCCGGCAATGTGCAGCAACTAGCTGCACATAAATCCCTTTGCCTCAAGCGGTAGCCCCTAATTTGTAGGGGCGGCTCACCCCCCACCCGCCCCTACAAACCGCACGCATTTTCAGGGGCGGCTGAGGGGGTGAGCCGCCCCTACAAATGCCATGTTTAGGAGCGGTTCGTTTCTACAGTACCCGCGCCCCATGTATAGGAACGGGTGACTTTTTGTCCGCCCCTAAAAAGAAATTGAGGCGTTGCTACAAATTGTTTTTGTAGTAGTGGTCGACACACAGGAAAAAAGTGGTTTCCAGTAGTGGATGTCGCATTTCTGAGCAAGCCAAGTGGCATATATGCTTGATGCCTCGCAATGTGCACATCAAAGAAGCTGATTCTGGCAATGTGCAGCAGCTAGCTGTAGTCCACAAGCATCTATGCATGCTGTAGTCCACAAGTTGGTGGTTGCCTTGCCTTGTTGGATGATGGCGGCAATGGCCTCCTATTGCTACTGCTTGCTCCAACCCAATGCGCCTTGTTTCTTGCTCTAGCCATTCATCAGCAGACACCATCATGTCCATGTCCATGCATCCGGCCACCATCATCATCTTAGGCTAACAACCTATTACCAAGATGAAGACGAGCTGCATGCTTCTTGCATTATGATTTGTTCCCAAATCCCAACACCCATTGATCGATTTCCACACAATAAGCTATATATAGCCTGTAGCGAGAGAAGGAGAACAACACGAAGGAGCTGAGGAGGAGCGATGGCGGGGGCGCAGGGGGCGGTGGACTCGCTACTGGGCCGGCTGATGTCGGTGCTCCTGGACGAGGCACAGCTGCCAGGCGGCCTCCGCGGCGACGTGGAATTCATTAGGGACGAGATGGAGACCATGAACGCCCTGCTCCGTCACCTCAAGGAGGCCCAGCACCGCAACCACCTGGTGCGGGCATGGATGAAGCAGGTCATTGGCCTCGCCCAGGACTGCGAGGGCAACGTCGAGCTCTACCTCCACCGCGTGGGAGGTTCGGCTCCGGTCGATGATGCACGTGGTGCAGGAAACTGTCTGCTGCGGCACCTGCGCCGGCTGCTGCAAAGCGTTCTGGCTCGGCACCGGATCACCACATGGATCCGGGAGCTCAAGGTCCGGGCACGGGATGTGGGCGACAGGCGGAAGCGGTACGGCATCACCGTGCCATATTCGGCTGCTACCGCCGGTAGTGCTGCCGACGTCATCTAGGATGGAGAAGCCGAGCGTCCGCGGACGGCCGCAGGCGAGGACGAAGATACTCGGAGATGTCATGTTCTACTTTATGGTACAGAACCACTGCCCTGGTGGTTTTGGAGACGAGATGACGATGAGGAGGTTGTGCACTGGCGCAGCCATGCTGCTGCTGTGGTCCAGTTGTTGCTCAGGGAAATAAGGGAACCACCACCCGCCACCACTGCAAGATATGATCAGCAGTGAGGGTTTTGATTATTAAAGGGGATTCGGCGGGAAAAGTTGCAATGCGAGTGTATGAGCATCCATCTCTTGCCGGATTATTGATCAGTTGCAAGGCCTGCTCCGGTTTAGGGGAAGTAAAAAGTACACTTGCCAACATAATATACACAATAGTAGGTTTTGATTATCCAGAAGACAAGCCAACTGTCCTCACTGTGATCAGTAAAATCCATGGGTATCTGGAAGGTAAGCACTTCTTGGTCCTGGTCACTACTGACCAGCTTTGGGAGTGGGAGTGCAATGAGTTACTAGATGCTCTGTTAGATGCTGATGTTGGGTGCCTCCCTGGTAGCTCCATAATAATGGCCACAAAGCACCATGGCCTGGGCCTGTCATCTCCACCCAATGTATATGACTTCTACGACAATCAAGCGACAAAACTGGGTGCAGAATGCAGTTATCATGTCATCTTTGCACCATGCCATACTGAAGACACCTTTGGAATGAGGACATTCTTGCATTTGCTCTACGTTAATCCAAACAGGACACAAGATGAGCTGCAGCATTATACAAATGCTATTTTCGAGTGCAGACGGCTCAAGAGAAGCATTCCCAAGCAAGTGCTACTGTGGTGCTACAATGAGTTGCCTAGCTGAAAGTGATCGGGTGCTCTAGCCTAAGAGGGGGAGGGGGTGAATTAGGCACTTTAAAACCTTAACCTATGGCTCCAACTAGTTTGCACAGAAACTTAATCTAAAATATGCTATCTAGATGTGCAACTAAAGTTCTTCTAGTGTGAAACCCTCATCTCAAAAGACTTTAGCAAACTATAGTCAATCCTAGAAGGATACTACTCTTAGAAACTAAAGGCACACAAATTGCAATATGAAATGCGGAAGCTTAAAGAGGAGGGATGAGAGGAAGAAAACTCTCGACTCGAGAATTTATCCCATGGTTCGGATTGCCACAAAGGCGCCCCTACATCCACGTTGTTGAAGCACTCACGAAGAGTATCGCTTCCCGGCAATCAAGTCTCTTCCGTGAACACAATCATGGTCACCTTGACCTGCTTTCCACTAAGGGAGCTTGCCCACAAAGAAGGGGTCTCCGTCCCCCGCATAATGTTGTCGACGCCGCTCTACACCAAGCTGGAGGGTCGTTGACGTGCCGGCAAGCCACCAATGCTCCAAGGAGACCGGCGCACCAAAATACAAGTGTGGTTCACTCTAGAACCAAAGCACAAGGTAGCAACACCTTGCTCTCTCCTTCACTTAGGAGCTAACCTAGCACTAACACTCTCAAAGGTGTGCTAAGGACTAAAGATTTGATCACTAAGCTCTTGGATGGGTTGGAGGTGTTCTTGGGTGTGTCTGTGATGTCTTGGAACTCCAGCAAGCTTCAAATGGCCGAGGGAACATATATATATAGGCCTCAATCTTGAACTAGCCGTTTAGAGCCGTTGGACACTTTTCTGCATAGGCATCGGAACTTCCGGTGCTAGGGCATCGGTTCTTTCGGTCACACTGACCTCTGAAGTTGCCGTTGGCTTCTCTGACACCACTGCAGCAACTTCAGGGACCATCAGTTGAACCGATGCTAGGGCGTCGGAATTTCTGGTGCCACTTGATCTTCACGTAGCCATTGCTCTTAATCATTTCTTGCTGATGTCATTGCACCAATGCTTGCTCCGATGGGGCATCGGTTCTTCCGGTGCTGAAGGCTTGGCTTCTGCACACTTGACATCGTCTCTGGACAATAGTATGTTGAATGCATCGATGCCTGTCTTTGACCCATCGGTTAAACTGGTGCCTTAGGGATGTCTTCACTTGATTCCATCTGGCCCCCAAACTTACACCGATGCCTAAGCGTCGGTTTATCCGGCAACCATCGGATGCACCGATGGTAGAGCCATCGGTTTAACTGGTGCAGCTGACTCTGCATCCTTTTTGTCCAATCAGTCGCGGCGATCATTTGGATCCTTGAAATATATTCTATATCTGGATTTTCACTATACTTTGGCACCTCGACAGCGGTTTGGACTTGTCATCATGATGGTGAATTGGACTTGGCGTCTCGATGATAGATTGAACATTGCGTCTTGACAATGAATTAGACGTGTTGAATTATATCCATGGGACCTAAAAACTCCTACAAGTGTCATTGCCAAAAAACTGCTCATTTGTCCGCGGAGGTTAGTACCGGGTGCACTTTGGCCTGGTACTAACGTGCATATTTAGTACCGGGCCAAAGCTACATTACCCCCTGGAGCCATTTAGTACCGGCTGGAGCCACCAGCCGGCGCTAAAGTGCGCCACCGACAGCCAAGTGCAACGGCTAGGTGGCCACTTAGTACCGGCTGGAGCCACCAGCCGGTACTAAATAGAGCCAAGCCAATTTAGTACTGGCTGGTGGCTTTAGCCGGTTCTAAATTGCGACTTCTAGTACCAGCTGGAGCCACCAGCCGATACTAATCCGCCCATTATAAATCAGCTCGTCTTCTTCCTCCCCGAGCCCGAGCCAACCATTTGACCGAGCTCAGGCTTTCTTCCCATTGCGAGTTAGAGAGGAGGTGCTGCCCCATTTTCTCAAGTTTTGTGGAGATTTCACTCATCCAAGTACACTAAAGGTTTGCAACTTCTTCCTCTCTTGTTTGACGGTATTTATTAATTGTTTTATGCTCTGTAGTTTGAGATATTTGTGATTTTTAGAAATATATAGAATGAGCACGTTTTCTATGATTTATGGATGGATTTGAGATGCATAGAACCCATTACTTGAATTTGGAGAGGGTGTATTGGATAGTTTCAATGTGGATAATTTATAGGGATTTTTTTCAATTTTTTTCAAGTGGCATGGTTAATTAGTTTGGTATTTGTTATGCATTTAGTTGCATTATTTTGGCATTGTAGTGATGTATTTATTCGGGCTCAAATGGAAACCATCGAGAAGTTTAAAAAATATATGTTTCGGATCATGAATATATCGTTAACCTTGATCTTGCAGCGAAAACACTGCTATTCGGGGCTAGCATCGATATCCAGAATGCGGTGCGGTATATTGGAGGACGCGATGAAGGAGTACGGTCTTGGTCTCAATTATGAAATCCACACCTTTTGAGCGAGTTGAGAATGAAATTATCTGAACCAAGGCCGTACTCCTTCATCTGGTCCTATTGTACCGTACTGTGTCGTGGATGTCAATAGTAGCCCCGAATGTCAGTGTTATCATTGTAGGGTCATGGTTGACGACATAGACATGTTTCGAAACAAATATTTTTTCTTCTCGATGATTTTAGAGAAAGTGTTGCGCATCCCCCTTATGGTGTGGAACGACGTGTTCGCATTGAACTGAACAGTGTCAAAATAATTATGGTTTAGAATTTATGTTTTCATTTTAATTCTAATAATTTGTTCAGATTTTTTTCAAGTGGTATGGTTAATTAGTTTGTATTTGTTATGCATTTAGTTGCATTATTTTGGCACTCTAATGATGTATTTATTGGGGCTCATATGGAAACCATCGAGAAGTTTAAAAATATATATTTCGGATCATGAATATGTCGTAAATCTTGACCCTTCGGTGAAAACTCTGCTATTTGGGGCTAGAATCGATATCCATGATGCAGTGCGGTATATATGAGGACGCGGTGAAGGAGTATGGTCTTGGTCCCAATAATGAAATCCTTCATCGGGTCCTATTGTACCGCACTGTGTCGTGGATGTCAATACTAGCCCGAATGTCAGTGTCATCACCGTAGGGTCAAGGTTAACGACATAGACATGTTTCGAAACAAATATTTTTTCTTCTCGATGGTTTTAGAGAAAGTGAGCCTGAAACAAAGCCGCGACCATTGATTGCGCATCCCTTATGGCGTGAAACGACGTGTTCGTGTTAATCCGAAGAGTGTCAAAATAATTATGGTTTACAATTTATGTTTTCATTTTAATTCTAATAATTTGTTCATATTTTTATATTTATTTGATTAGTGGACTGAAATTAGTTTTGTTTCTTAATGAGACATATAATTGACATGTTATTAATATTACTTAGTAGAAATGCCTTTGCAACATGGTTCCTTTGAGCATCGAGCTGCGGCCCGGCGGCGGTACGCAATCAATTATAGCGCACCGGTCATTCGCTTGAGTTCCACCCTGCAGAGCG
The DNA here is from genome assembly GCF_016808335.1 of Panicum virgatum. NCBI lineage: Eukaryota > Viridiplantae > Streptophyta > Magnoliopsida > Poales > Poaceae > Panicum > Panicum virgatum. The sequence goes on from NC_053138.1 coordinate 46,941,365, forward strand.
TGTTGGTCTTGTTAGCGGTCGTATTCGTCGTTTGATTAAGAAAGCTTTTCATATATTCTCCCTTGGCAAAGAAAGCCGTAAATTTTATCGTGAATTTAATGTCGAGTTGCATGGTACTGATGATAATCGTGAGTTGATGGCTCGATATAATGCAAGACGTGAAGAGTCGGGGCTGGCGGAATATGACCATTCCGTGTCAAGACTTCGCGAGGCAGTTCACGAGGCATTGGTCCAAAGATCTCATGATGAGTAGTTTGTATTAGGTAGCTAGCATGTAGTGTAATGTATATATTAATTTGGACCTCTATTTATCATGTTGTGTAATTTAAGCATGTAGTGTAATGTATCTATTAGTTTGGACTTCTATTAATTTGAACTACTTGATCAAACAATGAAATACTAGACTTCTTGATCAGTAACTAGTCTATGAGTTTTTAGGCTAGTAGTTTTGTTAGTACTCAGTATCAGTAATTGTTAGGTTTAGCTGGTGGTCTAGGTTTTTCTTATTACCGAGCTTTGATGATCTGAACTGAGTAGTTAGTCTAGTAGTTCTATTAGCATTTTTAGTTCAGTAATTTGTTATTTCAAGCACAGTTGTTATTATTCATTTATAGTTTAAGCTCAATGTTATATTATTTCAGTAGTAGTATAGTATATGTTTTTCTCAGTAAAGCAGTAACCCACTTATTCAGCAGTGCATCCAGCAATTTCTATGTACGTCTTGGATTCACTATTCTAGAGATCTGATATTCAGTACCTATGTATATCTTGAATTCAGTAACTTTTAGGTTTGTAAATAGCCTAGTATTTTTTTTATTATTATTGATGCTTGATGAGAAAGAACTACACACCAATTCTTCGGGATATGGGGTCATCCTACCAACCTCGCTTGCGGTATGTATCTAGTAATCCAGTAATAATTACAAGTATCAGTAATCCCTCAATACCCTAGCAGTAATTGCGTATTTTTTAGTAATTATCAGTAATCTAGTTGTACTTGGTGGCATTTAAGATATTCTTGGTAAAGCAGTAACCCGGTGATTCAGTATCCTGCCGGTCCCACTCTGTTTTTCTCAACGATCTTTTCTAGAGTTTTACCGGTGGCAGGTTCATGTAGGCATGACACCCTTTTCCGATTCATCATCTTATGCATATGACAGTGATAGTATTGAACTTGACAAGGGAGAGGGTTCAAAGAGAAGAGAAAGATGCTTCATGCATTTTCCGAAGACTTTTTTCGGAGGCTGCATGAGATAGTTAATCATAACTAATATGTGTATATTCTTGGATTTAGTAATCCAGAGAAGTAGCTATTCAGTATTATGTACTTCTTTCAGTAATTTCTCATATTTTTGGTGAATTATTTTTCCAGCAACACACCATGTAAATGTTTGGATTCAGTAATAGAGAGATCCAGTTATTCAGTATTTCCAATTATTCATGCCCACCTCCAAACTATATGTATATGCTTGGATTTTCAGTAATCTAGAGAATCAGTTATTCAGTATTATGCATTTCCAGTATTTTTCTCACATTATTGAAGAATCATTTTTCTTGGAATACCCATTTACATGCTTTGGATTCAGTAATGCATATGCATATGTTCATCCAGCAATATCTATGTATATGTAGATTTAGTAATACATCCATGTATTTTCTATGCGTATTCAGTAATTCAAAGATCCATTATTCAATATTTTCTATGCGCATTCAGTTGTTTTTCTCATATTTTTGGGTTATTCAAGACTTTCACCAATAATTTTTGTACACTCGTTTGGGTTCAATAATGCAGAGATCTAGTTATTCAGGAGCAGCTCTGTGACACCTCAGATGTCTAGCTATTAGAACATAAGGTGATATGTGCAATTGTGTGTATAGCTTTGTGTGTTAGTCAAATATTTTCAATGCAAATTAGGGGTATATTTGTAATTATACAAAATTATTATCCCCTTTTTGCAAAAAGTTTTAACTTAGGGAGTAATTTCAAAAATTTTGAAGGATTTTCTTGCGAAATGCAAGTAATCATGATTTTGGCAGCTTTAATGCATTTAAGTCCAAAATTGTGACGAATTTGCAATCAAAAATTATTTTTTCCTTATTCAAATAGAGTTCTTTCAAACTTTTCAAAACATTTTAAAATCCTTTGATCTAGTGAAAAATTGCACAACATGAAAATTGTAGGTCTTGAAAAACTGAATAATTTTTATTTTGGGCCCTTTTTCTTTTGAGCCCTAGATCAACGGGAATTTTTAGTTTTCACTTGCACCCCTGAACTTTTCTGTAATTACAACCAAATCCCTCACTTCATCTCCTACCTCCAACTCTGCTGGAACAGCGCCGCTATTTCCCTCGCCCCTAGTTGCTCCGCGCCACCGTTTGGCGTGCCGCCAAGCTTCTCCATCGCCTCCTGGACCCATCAACCCTCGCTGGAACCCTCTTCCCCCTCCAAACAGTGCCGCCACTGCCGCCGCCCCTTGTTTCTCCCTCCGGCAAGTTGGGCCACCGCGGGAACCGCCTCCCTAGGACCCAAGACGCCCCACGCGTCACCCTCAAGCACTGCATCCACCTTGATCCGCCTCTGCTTGGCTGCTAGCCCCGCGCCACGACCTCCCGAGAGCTCCCCTGCATTGCCACCTCACCGGCCGCCGTGGACCGCCCGTTCCCGTTGCCGATTTCGCTTCGTCCTCAGCCAAGATCATCCCTGAACCCATCCTCGTGCTCATCCTTTCCTTTTCTGGCCTATAAAAGGCCCGGTAGAGTCCCATCGCCGGCCAACCCCGCCACCCCTCTTCTTCTATGCCGGCGAGCTCTGCTCTGCCGTCGATCCTCCACTACAGGCCCACCCCGGCCACCCTGACCCCCATGCCAGCCTCGCCTCGCTCCAGTGCAGCTTATCCGCCACTCCTCCCTGCCAATCCACCACCGGAGCACCGCCGTCGACGAGCCTCTCCGCCGCCGCACTATATCCTTCGCCGACGAGCCCTCTCTGACCACCCCGAACCCTATCCAAGTACACCAATAGGTGCGCCATGACCTCCTCTCGCTCCCTGGTCTCTTTCCCCTCACCACCGGCGACCGGCCTCGCCGGAATCTGGCCACCCTCCTCCGTCCCCCTCCCCAAATCGAGCCAAGGACCTGATTGCAAGACATTCAAAAACTTTCAGGGTCCTTTCTGCAAAAAGACCTTTATCCTTTTATTCTTTTTGCAATGAACTTCAGAAATTCCTAGAAAAATGTAGAAAAATCAAACAAATGCCAAACTAATTTTGTTGTTTTCCTTGTAATTAGCTTTACAAGTTTGATGTTATGAGGTTTTGCTAAATCTTTGTGTATTTAATTCTAAAAATAGGATTAAAATATGACTCTTTTTGTTTATAACTTTTATTTTAGAGCCATGTTTCAAATGAGCTTTGAACTATGTGTCCAGTGACACATGTCAAGTTTTACAAAAATTTTCAAAACTCATCAATGGACTTTAGTACTTGCTTTTAAAATTTTCTTCTCTATGTTTTGTTTATATTTTAAAAGATTTATTTAAAAACCTTTATGTGGTTTATTTTGTCAAAATAAAAACCCCTTTTTCATGGAATTCTTTATATTTTTTTACTCTATAAACCTTTACCCAATAAAGTAATACTTTTAAGTTTAATCTTAAATGATTTTTAACTCTTTAGTGAAGGAAAGCTATACTCAAGCCCTTCCTAAATTCCATATACTGTATTGCATATAGAAACAACATCGTTAGCCGACGGAACATACGAGCATATCCAGGAACCAGACAGAGATTTCTCTGAAGCTTAGGCCAACACTGTGGAATTAACTGAAGCCCCGAATTCTAATTCAGAAGAACCTCAACCTACTGACTCTATAGACACCGATACAGGCAAGCCCTGGTAAATAATCCCATTATTTTTAATTATGCAACTTATAGTTACTTTTTACTTGTGCATTTAAGTTATTGGAGTTGATTGAAAACCTTAGATGCATAATCCTAGGTACCTATTGTTTGAATACTAGAAACAGAGTTCGAATAGATGCTATGCTAATAAGACCGGTAAAAGTCGAGTGATTGCCTGTCACTCGCGAGCTCTATAGGAGTTGATTGTTTACCTTCTGCATTCACTATAAGGACCATGGACGGATTGGGTTACTAGTTTCAACTAGTTTCATGGTGGAAATCCGTCTGTGTTGATAAAATTTTGCTAAGGCCACAGTGTGTGGTAGTGTTGATTAAGCGTTTGAAAGTACTAGCCACATGCCGTAAATATGGTACGCGGCAAGCCTAGTAACCAATCGGCCCGGCAAGTGGACATGCCCCCCACTCTCTCTTAGGGATAGGATGAATAAAATGGATAGAATGGATGATGTGAAATCTGTAGCGCTACAACTGCGACTATAAGGGACGGGGTGTGGTGCCCTATAGTCGGGGAGAGTGGCATTGATCCATGAACCGAAATGAAAGGTAAACGGTTGCTTGGGAGTGACTCAACGGTACTCCAAGCGTGTGTGTTAGGTTTACCTTGCAAGGATTGAAATTCGGTTCGAACTGTTCCGCCGCTCACGGATATTGAGCCTACTTAATCTCTTTGCCACATAGAGTAAGAAGTGAAACTTTGATGATACTAAATTTTATTGTATACAAATATCCTCTACCATATTTGTATAGATAGGTGCTTATCTAGAATGGTTAATACAGCTACAATCTGAAAGCTAAAATTTGACATTAAGGACCTACTCTTTGTTGTTTTTTAGCAAAAGAAAACCCAGAGCCTCCACAAGCCCAACATGTCTAGCTAAAGGGGTGTTATATACCCTTAGTCGGTTAAGCCTTGCTGAGTATTAGTATACTCAGACTTGCCTATGACTTTGTTTTCAGGAATGTTTTGTGAGGACCAAAACACTAGTATGACTTAGCCTAGTGTTTTACCTACTGGTTGGTTTATGGAATGGGAACCATCTACCAGCTATGGTTCGGATAAATGATGTCATGCTCGGACTTACCATGGCATCAACCCTACGACGTATGTGTATAGTCATGTTTTATCTTTCCGCTGCAGAACTTCTCTGTTACATTTGGTTTTTGTAAAACCTCTTTAAAGTTCTTCAACTTTCTAGCTTCAACTCTAATGTAAATTACAGCCTTATCTATGTAATGTAAAATATTGTGGGATTGTTGTATCTCTGACTCGCCTTCGTGCGGGATCTTGTGTTACGATTCGATATTCAGTGGCTATCTTGGGATGTTACCAGAAGGACCAGTGATTATACTGGTTAAGGTGCTTTTAGATATTTAGTGCACTAAAACTGGTATAATCCAAAGTGGTTCTGCCACAAGCTCCCTCAATATTTGTGTGGTTCAGGACTTCCACTAACACATGTAGATTTTGTACATGCAGACCCAATAATTCCTTTTACAAATTCATATAGCAAATCCATAGAATTTTTTAATTCAACAATGGCTATATACATATCTTGAATTCAGTAATCGAGAGTGTCACAGTAATAAATATTCAGTAACCTAGTAACACGTGTTCATCAACAATGCATAGGATGCACATAACGCTAGGTTGCAGGAACGAGCTTATAGATATGCTGAAGCACAGTGCGCTTAAAATGCATACCCTCCATCCCCTACTGTTCTAACACAACCTTCGCCTTATGCTCCCCCTTGATCGAGCAATTGAATTCTGGCCCATTCTTCCTTCGTCCCGTTCTACTTAATAGAAACATAGCAAGGTCGGCATACACTCTAGAACTCTAGAACTCTACAACTCGAAAAATACTAGACTACTAAACTACTGAACCATCCAGAGCCAGATACTGAGTTAAGAACAAAACTAAAATCATGCCATAAAAAACTAAATTCAATCACTGCGAAACACACAGAGATAAGTCATAATAGGACACGTAGTAGCTTTAAGAGAAGTCAAGTCCATTATTTTTCAAATTCCAAAGGAAGTTTTAGTAATTTTTCTCGAATCTGCTCAACGCAGTACACCTCCAGGCATGCCCAATCTGCTCACCACACTACACCTCCACCGATCCACCCAAGGTGTACCCACGGGTCGCGACGCCGCCCGGCCAACGGTGGGCGCGCGCCGCCGCCACCCACAAGGTCCTCGGCTCCTCGCGCACCCGGCCTCTGGAGCGCCTGCACGCCGGACCCTGCCGCGGCCTCTGCTCCTATCGCGTGCCTGCTCCCAGACCGACGCTGCTGGCAGGCCCGCAGCCGCTTCCGCTGGCTCCCGCTCCTTCGTGCTGCAGCAGGCCGCAGCGGCCTCCTTTGCCCACCTGCTCCCCGCTCCCTGCGCACCGCAGCTGCTTTCGCCGTCCTGCACGCCGCCGCACCTCGCTCCCCTGCGCGGAGCCCGCTGCCCTCGCCGCCGGCCTGCGCGCCGCCGCAGCCTCGCCCACCTATGCCCCGCCGTCTCAGCCTCGGCCCCCGGCGCGCAGCCGATGGTTAGCTGGATGGGTGTTAGGTTGGTTGGACGTAGTATATAGGTGTAGAATAGCACTACCGTACGTATTCAAGGCTCACGGTGGCGCGCTCGCCGGAGTTTGTACGCGAGGAAAAAACTGACATGCAGCGCCTGGCAGTAAATGTGCTGAGTCCAATTATGGTGGTACTCATTTATGGGTCGGTCCGTCAAACAACGCCCGCCATCTGTATCCATTTATTGCTCGCGTAAGTGGGCTGCATGCAGGCGATATCACCGGACAGGCTGTTGGCACAGCAGGTACATGTGGGTGTGGCTTTTGAAAATGGTTTGGCCAGGAGTAAAAAGCAATCAACGTGTGTCGCTGCAAATGTGCCCAGGTAGTAAATTTTAGAACCATTACTGTATTGCGTATCTATTCAGATTCTCTTTTTGATTTAGGGTCGCCACGCCATATTCTGATTTAGGCCAGTCTGGACCTTCGTGCCTCAATTTTCAACTCGCACACTATGCCATGTTTGCCACTAGTAGTATTGTTTCATCTGTTGGAGTAGTAATTTTTCCATACTCAAGTACTATTTTGCACAATTTAGAGTAGAACTTAGGGAATTTTGAGCAATATCTTTCGCAGTACTGTATTGAGTAGTATTTTTTCGTAACATATAGTAGTATTTTTGAAAGAGGAGTAATTTTGTGCGAGGGATCAAGAGTCTCTAGCATGGCCATGTTTGCCATTAGTAGTAATGTTTCATCTCTTGGAGTAGTAATTTTTCCGTAATCAAGTAGTATTTTGCACAATTTAGAGTAGAACTTAGGGAATTTTGAGCAATATCTTTTATAGTATTGATCAGTATTTTTTCGGAACATATAGTAGTATTTTTTGGAAGTGGAGTAATTTTGTGCGAGGGATCAAAAGTGACCGTGTATGTGGGGTGATGGCAAGGTGCGAAAAGGATTTATGGCGCATGAAGGTGGGTCCAACTGTGCTAATTTTATTGAGTCATTAATAGTTCAGGTGACAATTCAATCCCTGACAGGGCAGAAATCTCCAGAGTAGGCATCACTTTGCATCATCTTGGAGGCTGCAGGAAGTGCTGCCTGCTATTCACCTGTTAAGCAAAAAAAAATGATCATCTACGGGGGATAATTACTGCGTGCACATATGAGGTGGAAGTAAAAAAGATGAGTGGCTGCCGTAAAAAATAATAACAATTGCAGTAGGCATGGAATTGGGTTCGTTGTCTATCTGTGATTCCTAATCCTTTTTTTGGCAGACTCATGTACGTGGCCTGCATCTAGGAGGCAACGGTTCAACAAAACTTGGAGCAGGATGATGAAACGTGGTAGCCTGACTTACCTACGGTATCCACAAAATGTGGCTTCGCCGGCAATGGAGACAGCAGCTGCGAGGAGTGGGGGCCGATACCGGCGATGGTGCACATGGCCGACAGCTCGCGGCATCATAGTCGGCTCACAGGTCGACCAGCTCGTCCTCGTTGTCCACGTCGTCCAGCTCGGCCTCCTCGTGCTCCATGGTGCGACGGCGGTGGGGTGTGTGCGCGGCGGGGTGGTGCGCGCCGCGGCAGGGCACATGGCCGCGGGGCGTTAGGGTAGCTCACGGCGTCACAGTCAGCGCGCAGGCCGACCAGCTTCTGCTCATCCTCATCATCATCCACGTCATCCAGATCGGCCTCATTCTGCTCCATGGCATGGCGGCGGTGGGGCGCGTGCACAGCGGCCGCACGGTACAACGGCGGCGCGGCACGTGGTGCAGCAGGGCACATGGCCGCGGGGCGTCGGGGCAGCTCGTGGCGTCGCAGTCGGCGGGAAGGCCGACCAGCTCGTCGTCGTCCACGTCCTCCAGCTCAGCCTCCTCGCGCTCCATGGCTCGGCGGCAGTGGGGCGCATGCGCAGCGGTCACGGGGCATGTGCATGGGGCTGCGGGTCTCGACGGTGGCGCGGCACGCTGCACGGTTGGGCACACGGCGGCGGGTGTCGGGGCAACTCGCGGCATCGTAGTCGGCGCATAGGCCGACCAGCTCATCCTTATCCTCGTCATCGTCCACGTGGTCTAGCTCGGTGTCCTCGTGCTCCATGGCTTGGTGGCAATGGGGCACGTGCACGGTGGTTGCGGGGTGCGTGCACGTTAGCTGTATGTCCCGATGGGGCACATGGCCGTGGGGCGTCGGGGCAGCTCATTGCGTCGCAATCGGTGCACAGGCCGACCAGCTCGTCTTCGTCCTCATCGTCGTGCATGTCGTCCAGCTCGGCTTCCTCATGCTCCACGGCTTGGTGGCAGTCGCGGGGCGCGTGCGCAGCGGCCGGCGCGACGGGGCACAGAGCCGCGGGACGTCGGGGCAGCTCGTGGCGTCGCAGTCGGTGCACAGGCCGACCAGCTCATCCTCGTCCTCGTGCACGTCGTCCAGCTCGGCCTCCTCATGCTCCGTGGGACGGCGGCGGTGGCGTCCTTGCGTGGCGGTCGCAGGTCCTGAGGGCGGCGTGGCACGCAGCACGCCAGATTTTTTTTTATTTCTTTTGTTCAATTTGTAAGGACGGGTCACCCCATCGCCCGCCCCTACAAATTTATTTTTAGGGGTGGGTAGGGCGTCACCTTCCCCTTAAAATAGATTGTGACCCGCCTCTAAAAATGGATTTTCAGGGGCAGGCACGTTACACGCCCCTATAAACATCATTTTTACCTGCGAAAAGTAGCAACGGGCCTGGCGTCCGTCGCTACAAATGCTATTTGGACCGCCCCTACAAATCCTTTCTGTAGTAGTGGCCCCAATATCGTTGGTGCTGATTCGGATATGGGATGGTGGGGACATTTTACCTGTTGGAGGATGCATACAAGGAGATGGAAGACCCAGCCTAGTTCAGGACTAAGATGGATGATGCTCGCACCAAGTTCCCTGCAGATGAAGACTTGCAGGACTGCTGGACTAAGATGGAGGATGCTCTCACCAAGTTCCCTATGGACGAAGACTCGCAGGACTGGTGTCACTTATACAACAAGATGCGAAGGTACCATTGGAGGTAAGAGGGTTGTTTGGTTTTAGGAGCAAAACTTTAGTCCATGTCACATCAAAGAGAATCTTAATATTTAGAAGTATTAAATAAAGATAAATTATAAAACTAACTGTAGAACTCTGTGGCTAAACTACGAGACGAATCTAATGAGGTATATTAATTCATGATTAGCGAATGGTTACGGTAGCATCACTGTAGCAACTATAGATTAATTAGGCTCATTAGATTCGTCTCGCGAATTAGCACTCAGCTATTAAAAAATTTATAAACAGATTTTATTTGACAATCTAAAATAGTAAGATTATTTTTGATGTGACAGGGACTAAAAAAAATCTCTGGAAGCAAACAAGGGCGAAGGCAGAGTGTACCATACTACGTGGTTTCCAGGGGCATTCCATAACATACTTCCCATCACCTATGAAATACAGGTTAATGAAGGAAGGTAAATATCCTGACTCATGCCGCGTGGGTACCCCGGGAGCGATCCCTCATCACCGCGGTGCCGAGTGGACCAAAAGGCGAGGTATATTGTATTTACAAACAGTTTTCGCATGCCATTATAGTACTCAAACAAATGCCGTTAAATATGTTGTCACATTGTTATCATTTCAGGAACACGTGACATCTTTAAAATACTCACTGAAGCCCAAGTGGTTCCACCTGATGGACATGGATGCTGGTCCTTTCCCAGGATCAGGTTTCACTGAAGTAGAAAAGCTCCATTTGGCTGCAAGATTCCCATCCAATAATTGGGTTTCTCAAAGAGAGGTTCCTCCTCCTCGCTCGGGAGAGATTCACGGTACTTCTTTCACTTGGGAGCGATTCACGGGTATGGTGTCTGCTGCTCGCTTGCAGGCACTTTGCGGCATGCCGAAAAGCTGCGGTGCTGGTCAGTCTAGGATTCGCTCTCCCACTCAGGCATGAGAGCGGTAAAGAGGGAGAGGGCCCTAGGCTAGCCCTCTTGCTTCACTGCTTGCCTCCTCCAGAACTGCTGCTGCACCAACTCGGCCTCGTGGACTCGGCAGAGGCTGCAACGAGCTGTTGGCCGGTGGGCCCTGCTATGCTGTTTCCCCACTGTCATTGCTATGGCAAGGAATAGATATCCTGCACTGGATTTGTGGAGAGGGGATCGCTATTCCCTCGACGCGTCGGGCCATTGTTTCCTCAGCTCAATGGATGGTGGGCCTCCGATGAACGTGGCCCCGGCAGGCAGCGATAAGGATGGTGGTACAAGATGTATAGCTGGGAAAAAAAGGGAGAATGGTGGGTAGGCCGATAGGGTCATGGACCGCTCTGCCCGTAGACAATCCATTGCCATCTCCTCAGATTCGCCTACAGCCACCTCACCGCGGCGTTCGATCCCGTCCGAGCAGATCGCATGACGCATGGCACCGCTCAGGTGCGTGTACTCCCTCCTCTCTTTGCTGCATGGCGACGTGCCACTCCCCCATGCAAGCGTGCGCCCCCTCCCTCTCCGTGCTGATGCCAAGGCTGGGCTGTCTCATCGGAGCAGTTGGTGGAGATCGTGCCATCCCGTCAGCGTCTACCGGCCCTCGCCCCAGTCCTACGACGGTCGCCAAGATGAGTACCTCCCCACCCTCCGCTGCCTGTTCCATCTCGCCTCGAGGCCAGACCCCAGCAGCAGCTTTGTTTTGCTCTGTTGTTCCCTCTAGTTCCTACGCCGTCCCAGACCAGAGCATAGACATTTGTGAGGTCCGCATCTTTCTTTTGCTTCCGTTCCTCTCTCCTACCCTGTTGAAACAACCCGGGTTTCCAAAAGGAGAACCCGAACCCTTGTATCGTCGTGATTGTCCCTTGATCAGTAGCTATCATATATAGAACTTATTTCAATTAGATATCCAGACATATCTCACGTTAAATAATTACATAGATTTATTTATTACATAATCCAAAGGATTGTAATACGAGTCTTTGATTACAAGCCCCTTGGGCTAAAAGAAAATAAATAGAAAACGGAAGCCATAGCTAAACTTCTGGGCATTCTTCATCTTCTCAACTCTTCTCCATAGGCAACTCTGAGTGTAGCTTGGACGTCCTTAACTTCTTCCTTTGTCGTCTTGGTTGAATCCTTCCAAACTGATCCTGCATCTATCGGGCTATCCCCTAGGACGGGATAGGTTCACATCACCATTCATTTGCAAGCTTTATGTGGATGCAACGGTATAAAAATATTGCCAAAGGATAAGCTGGGTTTTCCTATGCAAGCCGCAGGCAAGTATATATATTTATATACCTCATCCAAACACCCTGACATTGGCCATACCGGCACTCCAGACACCCGGTCAACACACACCTCCAAAAAACCCCGAATTTAGTGCTCCGTAGGATGTGCCCAACACACAATTCCCAGCTCCCAATCCGAAGTTCGGGAAGGTTCACTCGCCCCTGCTAAAGTCCTAGACACCAACTCCTCATATGGTGGATCTCCACACACGTCAAGACTATCAGATCACGAATTCCCACTCAACACAAACACAACCTCATAGTAGCCAAAGCATTCGATAGTCAATCTAGATAATCACGGGATAACATGGAATACGGTAAATAAATGGCCATGCAGATTCCATCACATCATGACAGAAAAGTAAAGCGGTAGCATAACTAGCAAGCAATGTCTAAATAGGGATTCAAGATGGAGATGGGCGTGAACCTAAGGGTTCTTCGTGGTCTTCCTAGTTCTCCGGGGACTTCTGGTCTCCTGGTACATCCTTCCAGATTCTCTGGTCGTCTGGGACGTCGGTCAGCTTCTTTCCGTTGGGACCTAATAGTAAATACATATAAACATAGGGGCCAAAGTGCAAAGATCCAATCACATAACGAAACCTACTCTAACGGGTAGAGCATGATTTTAGAAGAATATGAAACCGGTTTCATATTTTCGGAGGTCCGATTAATTTATTATGAATTTTTGAAGATTAAAACATTTTTTGGAATTAATAAAGGATTATCAGAAAAAGGAAATCACTCAAAGGTGACATGTGGCAGCACCAGAGCATGCCACGTGGCATGCTGACGTCAGTATGACGTCACCCGGGATAAGGTCCCGCTGACGTCAGTAGTGGAACCCTGCTGACGTCTGTGTTGACGAAGTCAACATTCACCATTGACCGGTCAATGGGTCAGAGGTGGGGTCCGCTATCAGTGGGTCCCGCTGGTCAGTTACACACGGTGGCTGACGGGTAGGACCCACGTGTCAGGTTAAAGCAAAAGCAAAAAGGATAAAGGGCACTGTGTTAGCGGGCTCAACAGGCCAAAAGGGAGGTTGGGCTGCCTCTCGGTTTTATGGGTTTGGGCCAAAAGTGGCCCAGCCCGCTGGGCTCTATCCCTCTTCCTCACTGACTCACTTACAAGGCAGTCCCGTGGGTTAGCGGTCCCGCCCGTCCACTGACGGGTGGGTCTCGGGTGTCAGTGACACCCCGGATCCAGTGCGCCAGGGTGTGATCCCATGCGAATCGGGCTTGTGCGGTGCGTGTGTGTGGCTGCTCGTGCGATGGAAATAGGGGTGGCGGCAGCCATGGTGGAGCAAAGGCGCGTGTGTGGCTGCTCGTGCGATGGAAATAGGGGTGGCGGCAGCCATGGTGGAGCAAAGGCGCGGCAAGGCCGGCGGCTAGGTCTAGGCCAACGTGACAGAACACGGCAGGGCAGGGTCAAGGCTCGACCTTGGGCTCAGAACGGCGAGCGGCAGGTCGATGGCGTCCAAGTGGCGGCGAAGCGATCCCGAGCGTCATCGGCCAGAGCTGGCTGGTGAAATGGCAAGGTAGCGGCTCGAGGAACATGAGTGCGCAGGGCCTAGCACCCCAGGTCTACGGCGGCGCGTTGGCGAGGCAGAGCAATGGCGAGGTAAGGCTCAAGGCGGCTCGGGTGCTTGGCTGTCGTGCCGCGACAAGGCCAAGGCACGGCGGTGGCAAACCAAAGGAGGGTTCGAAGCCAAAACAGGGCGATGGTGAGACCAAGGGCTAACACGCGGCCGGCGGCAAGGCGACGGCGGCGAACATGGTAGAAGAGGCACGGCCCGCAGTCACCGGCCCCATATTTCCACCATGTCTTGCAGTTTGAATAGTAACATTTGTACATCGAACGTAGCTAATGAAGCGTAATTCAGTGGAACTATCTGCTTTCCACTCACGTCTTTATCAGGTCCTACCACCTCCATTCAGGTAGTCTCACCAGACACTACACAGATACACAGGAAAGGTAACTCCAACAAAAGAAGCGTTTGACTATTTGAAAGTTCATAAAAGGTGTCGACACAATGCACGCTGATCTTCGAATAGCTGAGACTATCTGAAACACCACGACTAAGATAGTTGGAGCATGTGACGGTAGTTGCACGTAGTGTGGAGATACGTCCGTGACCACTCCAGCACAGCGACAGGTGACACGACGACTTCTTCCGGATGATTGTACACAAAAAGGGATCCGCCACGGCGATTCGGCCTTGCGGCTGCTCGGGCTGTAAGAGGCCGATCTCTAGCTTTATTCCAATAATAAATTTACAAACATGAATTGAGTCATCCCCGTACACGACAGAGTAGTTCGGTGCGAGCAATTATGTGTACAGATCACGATGACTTAATTAAGATAGAAGAAGGCCAAGAACCCTCCGATGATAGTGACGACGGCCATGGTCCGGACCACCGCGGCCACCATCGGCGGCATCAGCAGCGCCACCTTGGTAAAAATTTGTGAAAAGGTTAAGAATGGAAAAATAATGCATTCAAATTTCTAGGTAGTGGCACATAGTTTTTTCAAGTTTGGCATCTTGGCCACGATCTGCAGGCTCAAATTGCACATATACGGTGCATTCGCACAAAAAAAGTTACATTGGGGCCAGTTTCAGAAAGAGAAGAGATAACAAGTGAGAGTGATTCATTTGTTGTGGTCTGCTTCTCTTGTCATTCGAAGGAAGAAGAATCATGATTCATTTCTTGCAGCTTGTGTCTTCGCTCGGCTGAATGGAGAGACCTAGCTACATGCGCGCACAGGGCCTAGCACCCTAGGTCCACGGCAGTGCGTTGGCGAGGCAAAGGAACGGTGAGGCAAGGCTCAAGGCGGCTCGGGTGCGTGGCTGTCGTGCCGCGGCAAGGCCAAGTCAAGACGGCGGCAAAGCAAAGGCGGGTTCGAGGCCAAAATAGTTCGACGGTGAGACCAAGGGCTAACACGCGGTGACGGCGGTGAAAAGGGTAGAAGAGGCATGGCCGTGGCCACGGGGGTAAGCCGGTGGCGGGACACGCATAGGGTGCTCGGCCAAATGTCGTAGTAGCACCTGCGTGCACTACGCCGTGGCGGCAGCACGCACAGCGCGATGGTGGCATGGCCACGGCGTGTCGGCAGCGATCTGGTCAAGGTGTGCCAAGGCCACGGCATGGCCTTTGGCCCTGGGGTGTGGTTTGGCATGCGCACATGGGCTCGTCGGGCATGGCGATAGTGAGGCCATGGTGGCGGTCGTGATGGGCACGGACACGACACGGACGACGCTTTGGTGGGGCTCCAATGGCGGCGAGGGCTAGGCGACAACTAGATACAGCGGCGGGATCGAGGGCGGGCCTTTCAGCTCGCCCAGCCAGAACACACGCGCGCGAGACGTGGCACGCTCACGATCACCACGCCGCGACATCGCCATGAAGTGGCGACGGTGCATCATGGTGCTCGCTAGGGCAGAACGAGGTTCGGTCGCAGCGAGGCCAAAAGCATAGCCTTTGGGCCCGGCCAAGGCACATATGGGTGCGCGCGAGCACCCATGAAGCTAGGGCTGTGGGATGGCCGGCGGTCAAGGCAAGAAGGCGACGGCGGGCTGCAGGCTACGCTCCGGGGCGACATCAGGCTCCTGCAACCAACCAGAGGGATGGGGTCCTGTAGCAATTCTACGATGGGCTCATCGTCGGTGATGCGCACGATGGAAGCACACAAGGAAACAGGTGAGCACTACTAGAAAACGGGCCTTGGGCACCGGTTGAGAAAGGCCAAAGGCACCGGTTTCCCATTCGGTGCCCCGCAACCGCGACCATTGGCCTCTACTTAAGACACCAGGGTTTTCAACCTGTGCCTTACGCTTCCATTGGTACCGGTTGGAAATACCAGCCGGTACCAAAGAGGCTTCCCCGCTGACGTAAGGTGGCAGCCCCTTTGGTACCGGTTGGTATTTCCAACCGGTACCAATGACCTTTTTCCTTTTTTTCCAAATCCAGTTTTGTTTGTTATATTTATTACTGTTTATTCTTTTATAATTGCTAAACGCACTCAAGCTCTACAGTACTCTACGTTCATTGGTTGTTCGTGTTCGTTTTCAGAGAATATTTGAAACTAACTAAAAGTGAAATGCGAGCATATAATTAAGCTAATTAGATGAACTAATATATTTACAAAATTACAAACATCAAGGCATAATGTTTTAAAATATTTACAAATGTACAAGTCATGTTAGCCGTCCAACTACTAGTCCCCTCATGATGTCGATGAAAGTCCTCTATAGATGTGACCGTCGTGGTAGAACTCGCCTCTAGGATCCAAGATCTCGTTCAAAATGAATCCGGCGAGCTGCTCGCACACGGCGTTGATCCGATCAGTAGAGTAACATTCATCCCACATTTGAGACATCTATCATTTAGGAAAAAAGTATTAACATTATGTGCGTTAGTACAATTATGAAAATATACTAGTGAACGGATTGGACGTACTCTTGTTTCTTCATCAGTAGCCTTCCCGCATGGAGTCATGATGTGCAAGTAGTCGCATACGTAGTACCCGCACCAAGGTGGTGGCTGTACTTCTTATTTGCTGCATTCACCTTGGCTTGTTCGGATTTTTTTTGGGCTTCCTCTGATAGTTTGTATTGTTTGAACTCCTCCCAGTATGGTTTAACCTGAGGAAGATCGTCCCAGTTCGGCTCCTTATCCTTCTTGATGTAATTGGTGTACAACTTCTTCTTGAAAGTTGCAAAGGCAAGGGCCATCTTTCTCAAGGCACATTTCTTCACAAGTCCTTGGTCAACTCCTTCAGAAAGAGTGAACATATCCTTGAGTTCTGCCTATAGCATTTCCTTCTGATGTGCAGGCACGACGTGTTGCTGTTCTTCGGGTTTGGTCATTTTCCATAGTCTTGTGGTGATCGGAATTCTTGCCCGAATAATAACCCCACATTGGTTGACAAATTTTGTGCTAGCATCCTCTAGAGCACTTGGACAGCCCTCTGCGTCCACATCTCTGACGACCTGTCTTCCCTCTATTTTCTTGGTTGGCCGGCATCTCCCTTTTGACTGGCTCAACGAAGTCGATGCGGAGGTCGACTAAATTACAGAAAAGATATGTTAATCGCAAAACTAATCTACCGAAGTCACCATGCATATAGTTTTAAGATTCGTACTGGAACATGCTGCTGTTGATTGGGCGGCAGCGCAAAGTCATCATCTTCTTCATCGGCATCTCCAGACATATTCAGGAACGAATCAGCTGTCCGAGCATCTTCTTCAGCGATTGGCTGGGTGGTGTTGGCCCTCGTATCTTCGTTTATTGCGTCCAACATGTATTTCCCGGCGGCCTGCTCATCACCGAAGGGGTCCATCCTTAACTGAAACCGTAAAAATGTGTTAAAGTATTTGTCCATCCTTAAATGAAGCAGGAGAATAAAATTCTTTGAACGAATATGCGTGTTTGAGAGAGTGTGTGTGTGTGTGTATGTTAGAGGGACAGAGAAAGAGAGAGAGAGTTAGTGAGTGTGTGTGTGTGTGTTAGTGTGAGTTTGTGTGTGTTAGAGTGTATTAGACAGTGTGTGTGTGTGTGTGTGTGTGTTAGAGTGTATTAGACTGTGTGTGTGTGTGTCGTGGAACGGGGTCGAGAAACCGGGTCGAGGAACGGGGTTGAGAGTTGAGGGTCGAAGAACCGGGTCGAGGAACGGGGTTGAGGGTCGAGGTCTAGAGTTGAGGGTCGAGGGATGGCGAATGCGTGAGTTAGAGAGCGAATACAAAATTACTCGTCGTCGTTACTCGTCATTACTCGTCGTTACTCGTCGTCGTTACTCGTCGTTACTCGTCGTCGTTACTCATCGTCGTTACACGAGTTACATGATAAATACATGAGTTATAGAAATACATGATAAATACATAAATACAAGCATTATTCACTCTCTATTTAAATACATGATTAAACAAAGTCTCTCTAATAACTAAATTATACACTATATATAAAGGATATAAAGTGGCTAGGAAAGTCCTTATAGGCGTACAGTATTAAAATGCAGTATGAAAATGTATTTAAAGTGATAGGTGTTGTTCATGTTATACTTGCCTTTCTCAAACTGCTCCTGCTGCTCAAACTGCTCAGAAGATGGCTGCTCTGGGTACTGGTACTGGGGCTCCTCAGATGGATCAACGTCTACTCACGAACACATGGCCAAAACAATACACAACATAAACATACACGCAAATAATGGCATATACTAAGAAATAGTACAACAATACATAAAACAGCAAACAAAACTAAACTAGAACTATTCTACGCATTACAATGATCGCATGGACATAAAGAACGCCTAAAACGGAGCTAGAACACGAAAACTAGGCCTAAAACAAGGTCCAAGGGCTTAACTGTAAGAAAAACAGAGTTTCTGGGGGTTTTCTGCAAAAACCAGGGACAAAAACGTAAAAATCGAAAAGATCCAGGGGCTAACGCGTGAAAAGGTCAGGGGTGGACGGTGGGTTCTAAAAGAGAAAAACGCAGGGGCCTAGGTGCTAAAAACAGGGCTTAACTGGAAATATTTTTGAAGGCGCATAGACTGCGGGTTGATTCTAAAGAAATGGAGGGCCTCTTTAGAAAAAAGGGTGGTGCTGACCGGTATCTGGTATATTTGACTCGGGCTCGGGTTGACTCGGGCCGTCCGATCTGGATCGTGCGGCCTGGGAGGGACTCGGCGTGCGGGCGGCGGCGCAGGGTCACCGGAGCTGAGTCTCCGCGGTGGCGCGGGGCTGGAAGCTCGCCGGCGTTGGCCGATCTAGCGATCCAGAGCTTGGTTCGGCCTAAGGTTTGGCTCAGAAGCACGAGAACGACACGCGTGGTCCACCTGAGGCGACATTTGGGCACGAGATGGCTCGGAGCGGGGTGTTCGGCGGTGAGGGCGGCTCGGCGTGGCGGCGCATCGCCGGCGCAAGGTGTTCGAGGGGTTCCAGTGTGGGAACCGGGGTGCAGGGGGGTTGTGGGGGAATAGGGGAACCCGTGGGTGCTCACCGAGCCTTGGAAACGGGAGGAGCGTCAATGCAGAGGGGTCGACGGCGAGGTTCGGCGACGAGTTGCGGGCGGCACTCGAGGACGGGCCGCTGTAAAGGTCGGAGCAGAGAGCAGTGGGCTCGGGGAAGTTCCAGGCATCGAGGCCGAGAGTAGAGAGGAAGAAGCGGCGGCACGACTATGTGACGGTGCACGCGCGGAGATGGAGGGCGGCGGCAATCGACCGGAGGAAGGTGATGAGCAGTAGAGATTTGGGAGAGGAAGAAGGCAACGGCTTTATACTCGTGGCCAAGGGTACCAGGTAAAAAATCTAACCGGTGCCTTAGGCAGGCCTTAGATACCGGATGCATCTACAACCGGTGCCTTAGACGAGGCCTTAGGTACCGGGTCTCCGCACAACCGGTTCCTAAGGGCCCAACGGGCAGGAAATGAAAAGCCCCTATGGTACCGGGTGGATTAACAAAACCGGTGCCTTAGGCCTTTTGAAGTTCACTTTTCACTCTTCTTTGACCCCTTTGAACGGAATTCGTCAGTATCTCAATGGTAACTCGCGAAAATTTGGACTTCGCGGCCATGGTTTGACTCCCGCGCGACGTCCCACTTTTTTTTTACCCAAATAGGACCCTAAGGTACCGGTTGGATTTTCCAACCGGTACCAAAGGTTATCTTTTCTTTTCCCTCTTTCTTTTTCTCTTGTAAATCTATTAATTGCCTCATAATTCGTAATAAATCTAATATTTGCATAATAAATCTGATAATTGCCTAGAAAATCAGATAATTATCTAATAATTTAAATAATTGTCCAATAGTTAAAATAATTGTCTAATAAATTTGTTATTTGCTCAATAAATTTATTAACAGCCTAGTAAATCATTCAACTAAGAAAATATTTAGGTGCACAATAATAAATCATTTAAATGTACAATAATTTTAATTACTACATAATAAATCATTTAGATGCATAACTAATTATTTTAATTGCATAATAAATCAAATAATTGCATAATAAATTATTTAAATGCAAAATAATTCTAAATACTACATGATAAATCATTTAGGTGCATAACTAATCATTTTAATTGCATAATAAATCAAATAATTGCATAATAAATCATTTAATTATCTAATAAATCAATTCATTGCATAAGAAATCTAATAATGTTTACAGAAAATATTACAAGACATAATCATTCAATTAAGGGAATATTAACGATGGTTCGCTTTACAATCGTCCCTTCATTATGATCATGACGTGCGTATGGAGCCTCCTCTTCGGCTAAAGAATACTTGTGTCAACCTCCACTGCGAACGGAGTCATATCTTCAACCTTATTGTATTCTTCTTCATCTGTGACATCGTCGACTCCCATAATTTTTCTTTTTCCTGCCAGAACAATATGGCGCTTTGCCTCATCTCCGGCACCTACAAAACTTGATTTATTCCTAGACTTGTCCTTTCTCGTTTTGCTAGACATGTCCTGCACATAGAAAACTTGAGTGACATCTTTAGCTAGGACGAATGGTTCGTCTCGATAGCCAAGCTCTTTGAGGTCTACCGTTGTCATTCCGTACTCGTCGACATCGACACCTTTTCCTGTGAGTTTAACCCATTGGCAACGAAATAGAGGTATCTTCAACGACCCATAGTCGAGTTCCCAGATCTCTTCAATGTAACCAAAATATGAGTTCGTTTGGCCACTAGAGTCGGTGGCATCTATACGAACACCACTATTTTGATTGGTGCTCTTGTTATCTTGGGCTCTTGTATAAAATGTGTAACCATTAATTTCATATCCTTGGTACATCAGGATTGAATTTGCCGGACCCCTGGCCAGCCAAGCTAGCTGCTCATGAATTTGATCGTTGGCCATGACTTCCTTCTGCAACCAGGAGGCGAATGTATCATTATGATGTTTTATAATCCATGTCTCAGACTTCAAAGGGTATATACTTCGCACAATTTGCATGTGCTCCTCCATGTATGGAGCCACCAAGGCTGATTGTTGCAAAACTGTGACATGTGCTTTGCTCAACGTGGCATGATCTGTGGCATTTACTGATTTTCTTCCAAGTGTGCCCTTTCCAATCAGCCGCCCCTCATGACGTGATACTGGAATCCCAATTGGGCAGAGTTCTTCCACATAGTCAACACAAAATTCAATGACCTCCTCTGTGACGTAACCCTTCACAATGCTTCCTTCTGGACGAGCCCGATTACGAACATATTTCTTTAGTACTGCAAAGTATCGTTCAAAAGGGAACATATTATGAAGGAAAACAGGACCGAGAATACCAATCTCTTTGACCAGGTGAACTAGAAGATGCGTCATAATATTGAAGAATGATGGAGGAAATATCATTTCAAGACTGACTAATAAACTTTGGACAACATCCTCTTGTAGCCTGCTTAAACTCGATGGATCAATTGCCTTCTGAGAAATTGTGTTGAGAAATGCACATAGCTTTATGATTGTTGCTCGAACATTAGCTAGTAGAATACCTCTAAGTGCAATTGGAATCAATTGCGTCATCAACACGTGACAGTCATGGGACTTTACGTGTGCGAATTTCTTCTCTTTCAAGTTCAGTAGCCTCTTTATATTCAAAGAGTAGCCTGATGGGACCTTGATACTGTTCAAACAGTCGAACATAATTTGCTTCTCTTCCTTACTAAGAGTGTAGCACGCAGGACCTAGATAATGACTTCCTTTATCCCTTTTTTCTGGATGTAGGGCGGCCCGTTGTTTCATATGTTGAAGATCTTGCCGCGCTTCCAATGTATCCTTTGCCTTACCGTAGACACCAAGGAAACCTAGAAGGTTCACACAAAGATTTTTTGTTAGGTGCATCACATCAATTGCGTGGCGGACGTCTAAGACTTCCCAATAAGTTAACTCCCAAAAAATACTCTTCTTCTTCCACATAGGTGCACGTCCGCCATCACTCTGCACTGATTTGCTGTTGGGTCCTTTTTTCCGAATACTACTTTTATATACATCATTGTAGTTCATTCATACTATAATAAATTTGAATTCAAATATATAATTGATAATGCATATAACTATAACAAATAGATACTATTCACTTATCAAATAAATTAAATGATAACTGCTTCTAAAAACCAATTGCTAAGTTATGGAGAAAAATAACTAACCTTTTTTTGAAAAAAAAAACAAAAATTCGCCTCCCCTCCCCTCACTCAGCTGCCATGAACAGTGAGTTCACGACAGCTTGGAGGGGGAGGGGTTGGGGTATTTATAGGCGTGGCTCAAAGGCACCGGTTGGTGCTAAACAACCGGTGCCAAACAAAAGGCATAGGCACCGGTTGATGTTACTAACCGGTGCCTTTGTTGTGGGCACGTGGCGGCACCAGGCCATGGCAAAATCCGGTTCCATTGTCCACCCTTTAGGCACCGGTTGGTTCCACCAATTGGTACCTATTCCTCCTTGTGCTTTTGGTACCGGTTGGTGGCACTAACCGGTTCCTATATTGAAGTTTTGGTACCGGGTGATGCTTTAACCCGGTACCAAACACCTTACCTTTGATCGCCGCTGGACAAAGGTACCAGCTGCTTTTGCAGCCGGTACTGATGCGTGGCAATAGTACCGGTTGCAACAGCAGCTGGTACCTTTGGCCAGGACCTTTGGCCTGTTTTCTAGTAGTGGAGGGAGACATGGCAGCATCCTACCCGGTTCACGCGAGGACGAAGGGGGTGGTGCAGCGGGGTGGTGCGGCCGTGGCGAGGTGAGGCAGAGCTGTGACGTGCTGGGTCGTCGAGGTCATTGTATGGGGCGTCAGCATGGTGGAGAGCTCCTGCGGCGGCGGCATCTCCTTGTCGTGCTGGGCTCCGGGTACTGCAGCGCTGTCCCCTCCTCGAAGTGGCGGCGGCGATAGCCGGCACCTCCCTTCCTCCTCTTCTCCTCCTCCTTCTCCTCTTACCCTATCTCTCCTCTCTGTGCTCTGAACGCAGCGGCGGCGAGGAGGAAAAGAATCCCCGAGCTCTAGGGTTTAAAGGCGATGACTAGGGAGGTCTTATAGGGGCACCACTAGGGTTTAGAGGGCGCGGCCGGGCACGGACGTCGAGGATTGATGATTGGGCTCGGTGTGCGGGGCTGGGGGCATCGAGCAGTTGCTTGCTTGCGATGCTAGGGTTTGGAGTGCGCGCATGAGGGCAGTCAAGGGCGAAGCATGCACTGGTGGCCGACAGCTGGAGGCGCGCAGCAGGCGGGTGACACGAGTGGAGCAGGTGGCGTCGGCGTGAGAGGCGAAAAGCAGAGTAGCCGGCGTATGCACGGGAGAGAAGAACAGAGCGGAGGGGAAAGCTGTAGGTGGGCCAGGGCGGTCGGCGACTGTGGCGACACGGTGTGACTGACAGGTGGGGTCCACCTGTCAGCGGCGGTCGGAAAAGGAAGGGGCGCGGCAGCGGAGCTGGGCTGGCGCGTGGTGCTGGACCGCGCGTGCGGTTTGGCTCGCCCGCATGGGCGGGGTGCTTGGCGGGCCGAGCGGGGCTAGCGGGCCGAGTGGTGCGTGGCGGCGGGTTGGGCTGCAGTGGTGAAGTTGGCCGAAATGGCCTTTGGCCGAGTGGGCTAAGAGAGGTTCAGGTGGGTTTGGGTGCAAGCCAAGTCTTGGGCTGCGTTGGTCCGAACCTGGGTCAGGGTTAGGGTCGGATCAGGTCTCGAGCTAGGGTCAAAGCCGGGTTAGGGTTTCGAATTAATTTGAATGGTTTGATTCAAATTAAATCCCACTAAAGAGTCAGCATTTGAAATTAAATTGAGGGGCACCCCTCAATTTAATTTCCACTCAATTTTCAACCAAGAAAAATAAATCCAACTCGAATTCGTTTAAACAAGGTAGAGCCAAATAAATCCAATAACTCCAAATATTTCCACACTAGCAAAATAATATCCTTATTTATATTCAAAATTTTGACTTTTTAACATTCCAAAAAAATCCTTGGCCTAATCGGCAAGGTTTCTATGTGGCTGCCTGTAAGTACCGCGATGGCGTCTGGCGACCTGGGAGTGTATGGGTTAAATAGCAACAGCCAGATTGAAGCCTTTCAAGGTTGGTTCATCTCATCTTCTTTGATCATGTTTCTTTTTTGCCGTCCAGATGCTGCAGCCCTTTACTGAGCGTGATTAGGATGCATTTCCCATCGTTTTGTTTGCAGTTTCAGCTGATGAGTGCAAAAAAAAGATGACCCCTTAGTGAATCAGGTTTTTTTTTCTCCTTCAATCAGTTTGTAGTTTCTACAATTTCTTTTCATTTTTTTACACTTGCAGATGCTCTATTTCTCACCTTAGTTACGTTATGGTGGTTTTATATGTTTGAGTCATTTTTAGTTGCTGCCTGCAAAGTAGTTGTTCAGTATATAAATTTATGATTAGGCTACCTTACTTATATTGCCTCATGTTTTATGATATCAGTGGATTTGGAAAATTTGATCTTAAATAAAAATCAAGTTGCTATCTATAGCACAGTTATCTGGATAACCCACCTTAACAAGTCCGTAGCTAGAGTTTGGCATGAAAATTCTGCTTATTTTAGCATCGCGGATCTGGTATTATAAAGGAACAGTAATCCTATTTTTTGCAAAAAGTAAAGATACTGATAGATGCAGCTAGGCTACTCTTTATGTGAAGTATATGTATGTTCAGTAGGGTTTGATATAGTTATTCTGCTTTTTGCTAGTTACTATTTTTTTCCATCTTGCAATGTGCCATTGGCCTGTAATTAGTCTTGTCCATACCTGTTTCTAGATGATTCAAAATTCAAACATTTTGTAATCTTTTTTTTCTGAAATAGGTAGGAGACATTTTGTAATCTTGTCTAACTACTATCTGCAGTTGCAGATCACTCCAACCAAGGAAACAGATATTACTTTAGTACCAACACAGCAAGGTGCAAGGTCCATCAATGCTCCAGATATCCTTACTCAAACCGCAGTTGCAACATCAACAGATACACCACACAAGAATGATGACACCATTTTAGCTAAGGTAAACTACAATCACTTGATCTCCTTCTTCTCATTGACTTATCACACAGCAAAGAGTATTGACCTTATGAAATAACAGCACTTACCTTTTTTCATCAAAGGAATTTAGCCATATCCAACTATATTCCATCTATGTGATATTTTGCTTCATATTCCTGCTCTATCATGTAGTCTACTACTAATCTAAAAGAGTTTTAGGATGGAGCTTATAGGAGTTTAGCCATATCCATATATATTCCATCTATGTGATATTTTGCTTCATCTTCCAGCTCTATCATATAGTCTACTGCTAATCCAAAGTAGTCTAAGGATGGAGCTGCAAATTCAGCAACTAAGATAGAAAAGACTATCACAAGTAAAAGGTCTGTATTGCCAATACAGTTTTTTTTTCATAACATATCCAATAATAATCTCATATCTAACATGTACAATTTTTAGGTCACGCCCCTCACCTAGCAAGAAAATTGCCAGAAAACTGCTGCTTGATGAAGACAATGAACATAAAGATGATGGTTGTGTCCATGACACTCCCAAGCTTTGGTATGCCCTTGCTACAAACTTCTAGATGAAACAGATAGATCAGCTACAGATAGCTACACTTGATCAAAAATTATTATCTTTATTAATCCTTGCCAATTTATGCATTTGCTACATCACAATATTATGAACATAATTTTTCTTATTAATCAAATAATCTTTCTGCACTTACCCTTGCAAAAATATTTTTGATTTAGGTACTCCTACCATGTTTACATGTCCTCCTGCTTATACAGTAGATATCATCCTTGCTATTTTCTTCACATATCATCTTTGGATATCATACTTGCTATTTCCTTCACATATAATATTTGCTATTTTCTCTTTACCTTATACAAATTGTCATTACACTAGTGTGAGGTAGCCACTTATCACTGTAAACACCATGAATTGTTGCTTCATGTTATCTTCAACTATTTTATAACCAACACTATTCTTGATAACTACATTTACAGTTCCAGCGCTGATGCTTAGAAGAAAGACACAGATCAGCTCATGTTGTGTTTTCACAGTTGCAGCCCTGCCTAGGCCGACATCTGCTAAATTGCTACTACATGCAATATATTCAGCTGTTTTATAACCTCAGCATCAGTTAACTCTCTTTTGAATACTTTTATGGCTGCAAACGGTGTTATTTCCTACTTTTTAATATATTAGTACTCGCTTTTATTTGGATTAGCATTCTAAGCTACCTACTAAAATTTTTGGTAGCTACTAATGCTGATCCTCAATTGTAATATATGGCTTGACAGAATCTATCGGCTGCACATGCCATTCAATCAACAGTACTGCCGCCGCTGTTAACATATATATTTGCATGAGACAATTGCTATGTGTTTGCCTATCATTCAAAGCATTGCTGTACTATATTTCTAATCTCTCCGGCTGCTACATTTCTATGTTTCGATCTGAATTTTTATGCTATATTTACTCATATATAGAGATATTTTTATTTGGAATCAAGAAACTGATGATAAAGCGCGCAACGCGCACATTATGTTCTAGTGAACTTAAAGACTTAGGCCACTGGTACAACCGTGCTATCGCTGATTGCTGGGAGGAGGATGGTGGTGATCCTTGTGAAGTTTGCGGAGACGTGCCATTTTTATGAGAACACCATATTCTAATTGAAATAGCATGTTACATTACTGTTCGCACGAGACATGCATTATACGTACTAATACATGTTTCTACATTGACATGGCAATACTGTTGAGCTGTGGAAATAACAATTTAAAGTACGTTTAAGAGCCAAAGGTGTACTCTGATAATCTGAAAATATTAATATGCAAATAAAAGTATTAATAGCTATTTATGAAAGTATATTTGGGGCATAATAAGTGAATGTACTGGTGTTCATATCGACTGACTTTATTATTTTTAGAGCCGAGTTCAGAGTTTTACGTGCACAACATAATTATATTGAGTCTCACAGCGTAGCACACTTCATATACATGGACGATAGTGTATGTATCTCTTATGCAACATATTGCTCCGACTTTATTTTGTTTGTTTCAGTGATGCGTAGGCTGTGACTTGCTGATCTTTTATTAAGTAATCTCTACCTCCTGTTTCAACACAATCTTGTAGGCATAAAATTTGCATGCGTCTGATTTTTAAAACTTTTTTATTGCATCTTTTCATATCGTACAGCTGGTGGAAGATTAAAACCCCTGGTGAGGATGACGCAGTGATCCATTCATTAGCTTCAGCTTTCTGCTGATGACATCTTTATTAAAGGACGATAGTACAACTTAATTGGGAACTGATATATGGGGACTAATAACAAGAACAATTAGTAAGTACTAATGGGCGGGTGCTGCCCAATGCATATTATTCTCGGGAGGGAGCCGGAGGCACTACTATGGCCTGGCTTATTTTTATTTGTACTGTGGCCACTCACAAGATTCCTCTGCTTTTGGCGGTGCGTCATGCATGCATGCGCCTACTGGTCCGGCCCGTGGCCATGCGTCTTCTCTCCGGGGGTGGAGGAGCTCTGCCACTGCTTGATCGCATGAATAGCGGCCTGCATATCCAAGACAAATAGAGATTGATCGGATTCATAGATAGATATTGGTACAAACACATAAAAATGTATACGTACCAGGTAAATGTCATGCTGCCTTGCTCGGCTTATCCCCCCATGCAGGACGTCAGTGAGATTGCGGGACTCGTCGTCTTGATGCTGATGGGCCAGCTGGAAAGCTGGTGGCACCTCGGCGTCCAGCTTGCACCACAGTTGGAATCGCTTGTTGATACCGTCCAAGAGCCCAATGGCGCGCTCGTAGACAGCTCGGTCTTCCGCTCCTTGTTCATATGCTTCCTTGAGCAGCAACTTCCTGTGGACCTTCTGCACCATCATCTCCATCACTGGCGTGCGGAACATGGCCTCCGCCGGTAAGCCTGTAACCGTTGCGCGCTGCATCTCATGGCTCGACAGCCATGAGTAAATGCATCCAACACCCAAGCCCTTCCTGAGGATGCCCACCATTGCATTGACGTCCACGTCAATGCTGCCCAGGTCAAGCAAGGACTTCGGGGTGGCTGCTTTCCAGGATTCATCAGATTGCTTGAACTCCATCCACTTCCTCTGCAGCATGTTGGCTGCAATGGACTGCAACACTGGGTCATCAACACCATCTTTCTCCTTGGCACCACCAGCATCCTTCTTCAAGGCCTTCAATTCCTGTAGGACGCCTAGGAGCAGGTCCACCACCTTGAACCGGACCATCTGCTGCAGGACCAAGGGGAATGGAGGGCATGGGTTTGCAGGAAGCGATGGATCCTGGGTCGTGTGAACCGCGACGGACACGGAGCAATTGTTAGTTGAGGTTGATGACTTCCCACCCAGCATATCCTTGTACGTGACCCTAGCAGTGATCCCACTCAAAGTGGTATAGTAGCCACGCTCCCAAGACCCAGTAGTGTAACTGAAGTAGACGACCAAGTCCTTCACCTCCCCAGCACACAGCATGCCAATTGAGATGCCTGATCCTGGAGCAGCCCGGCGTGTGTAGCCCCCGGAGTCGACCCTTGTTATCTCCAAGCTGCTTGACGTGATGTCGACGCAGGTGTCAAAGGCGACGATGGTCTTTAACCCGGCTAGGCAGACAGCCAGCGCCTCCATAATGTTCTTGTCGAGGTCTTTGTTGTCTGTGATTGAGGAATAGGTTCCATAGGATTCTTTGGCGATGTAGTGCAGTGCCTTTGGGTCAGCCTTGAACAAGCCCAAGGTGTGGACTGGGTACTTTCGGAGGAGGCCTCGGATGGGGTCAGTGAGGGCAAGACTCTCATGGCTCCACATGAATTGGCTCTTGTCTACACCATCCGAAATGAGGACGATGCAGCCTGCACGCGTCTTATCAGCACGGTCATCCAGGAGCTGTAAGCATGGGTACATAAAAAATTATAAAACAATAAAAAGAGGAAAATATTTTGTAGCGAAGAAGAGTCTAACTAAGCTACAGTCTGATAATAATAGAAATTCGGAGTAACGACTACATGAATCAACTGTTTTATTTTTATGTAAATCCAAAAGTAAAATACCTAAATAAATGGAGTGTAGTTATAAGAAAAATTAATTAGAAAAACTCAGTGATCAAATTTCTGCATGCACTCTAAAATCTAAAATTAACAAAGTACGGAGTGCCTTCATATATGAAGTGTAATATCTTCCTTAATAATAATAATTGGAATAAATATTTTGGCGGCTAACACTGTATAGCTAAAGATAGGAACAAAGCATAAATAAGAAAAATGTTAGAACGTGTCTACAACCACCAAATGCGTATGTATTCTGTTGAGCAGTTGAGGGCCCAGACAACTTTGGTCTCGGGAGTAAAATGATTACCTTGCACCTCTCATGGATAACCATTAACACGTAGCTAGCATTAGTAACCTTATTAAGTGCAATAAGCTATTGAAATATATTGTATATTTTGAGTTATTGGAAATCATATAGTCTAACAAGGATATGAATATAACAAAATGGAGAGATATTTGAGAAAAGAAAAGCAAATTAAAGGAAAAAAGTGGTTGCTTGCTGTGCAAATTTGCAATTTGCAGGGACCGACTTGCTAGTTAACACTTTTACATGAAAGTACAGCCGGAGTGCTATGCCTATGTTTATCCTCTCGTTGGGTTACATCCTAAATTAGTTTTGGCCGCGGGATATTACCATCTATTATTGTTGTCATTTTTACTAGAAAGTATATATATGGAAATGTTATCAACTACTTAATTCTTATGTGCAAACCTAAATAAATTCATATTTGAAATAAAATTGAGTAGCTAGCTCGCTACATACCTTCACAGCATGCTCCAAGCTTGGTTTAAAGGCAGTGTCGCCCTGAGTCACGAGCCCATCCACTTTTTTCTCAATAGCCATCCGACCACCGCCAGAAATTTCTAAAATGCCAGTAGTATGCTCTTTGATGACCTGATCGTTGAATGCTACGATGGCAAGGCGGTCATTGTCATCAAGCTGACTTATTATAAACTTCAGGGCATTTTTCAGCAAATCCATCTTTGATGGCGTCTCTTCTGACGATGATGCCATCCAGCTAATGCTGTGGCTAACATCAAGCAATGTAACTATGTCAATGGACCCATTGCTCTTCATAGACGAGGGTGCTTGGACACGCACCACTGCCGTCCCATTTAACCTTGCTCTGTGAATGTAGTCAACGAGAAGTATAGGGGGGTTCATGGCAGCATTCACTCTGACCTTTTCTGAGGCCATCTTAACCTGCATTTGAATTTTAGAGTCAGAGAAGCCTTTGAAATTTACTACTACTCGCTTCAGTAAGGTAAACAAGCGATGTGTAGAATCGAACCTTTCCAACTTAGGACATATATTTTTTATCAACAATTATTTATATATATATATATATATATATATATAGAGAGAGAGAGGCTAAACTGTGGCTAGCTACACAATACACTACTAGAAAAATTACTTAAGGCATCGGTTGAAAATGCCCTTTAGTACCGGTTCTTGAACCGGTACCCCGAATCCGGTACCTAAGGTTTGGTCTTTGGTACTGGGTAAAATAACCAGTGCCTAAGGCCCTTCTTTGGTACCGGGTGATGTTTTCACCCGGTACCAAAGCATTTTTATCAAAAATATGCGCGCGGGTGGAGGCTAGGATTCAAACTCGGGACCTCTTGCCTCGCGTGTACCATCCTTATCATCTCACTTACGCATTACTTGTGATGCAAAGAGAGATATTTTTCTTCTAAAGTAACCCATGGACGAGCCTCAGCACACCGGGTGCCTATGTGTAGCCTTAGGTACTGGTTGGTGTTACCAGCCGGTATCTAAGGATCTCCATAAACTTCCATCCATCCCAAAAGTAAGAAGAACCGGTACCAATACTAGCATAGGTACCGGTTTTCCTTTGTACCGGTATTTTTGAGGTGGACCTTTAGCGTGTTTTCTAGTAGTGATAGTTTATCATGTAGCCACTTAGATTTACTATAGTATTAGTGCTATAAAATTAATTTTTATCGCATTATAATCATCTTTACTGTCAAAGTGAACGTAAATGACATAGAAAAATTGTTGTAAATATCGGTTTGCATGTCGTAAATCGTAGCCATATTGTGTAGCTGGCCACAGAATAGCAGTTCCATATATAAATATATATATGAATAGTACTATTTTTTAACGAACATATGTAACTATTATACCTAATGTGATAGCTGCCCCACTACGGGTAGTAGCTACCAATAATATATTGCATCAAGATCCCTGTGATTCTTTACCTTGCTCTAGCAATTCTTAGGGTGGATGTTGCAGTGGCTTGTTAGTGTTGTCTCTAATGCACCCCCATGCCATGCTAGCGAGTCCCCATAGACTCTACGTGTAATTAGCTACTACAATTTCCATGCTATATTTTTCTTTTCTTACCAGTTTTATTTGAGGAACTAGTTCACTCCCCACGCCCTCCCCCCCCCCCCCCCACCCCCACCCAACCAAAAAAAAACCTCATTTTCCATTACTATGCATAACGGAAACCTCGTACACTTTGGCTATGTTGGTGATCAAGGGCGCTGGATTACATGGGTGTTGACAAGTCACATTGGTTTTGCCACGGAGCTTTGTTGAGGTTTTTGTTTATCATGCCAGTTCTCGTCCAGGTGCACGCGCTTCTTTTAGCATTGCACAAATTTGCACAGATACTTCTAATTTGGAGGATACGAATTTGTGAAATGATGCATTAGAATGGCAAAATGATGCATTCAAATTTGGAGGATACGAGTTTTTTCTAGTATGGCATCTTGGCCACGATCTGCAGGCTCAAATTGCACATGTGGTATTTTGACGTGATTCTGACATGACTCGCTAGTAAATAAATGTGGCAATTGAATATATAGACACACTGAGAGCTGTACAGATTAATAAGATATGACCTGGGGGCAACTTAACTTGTCAGGTTTTAGTCCTAAAAAAAGGGTGTTTTCCATCTCCTTAGTCCTTACCCCATCAATGTCGATATAAACTACGGGGTACCATATATTAAATAGGCTTGATGCAATCAAGCTTTGACTTTGGAACTGCCTTTTCTTTTGTAAGGGAAATATAAATTCTTCCCTCTATACTAACTAGCATGACATAGGTGTTAAATTACCAAACATCTAAATATGTGACATCCAAATTCACCTTGGTGTGTGGAGTGCATTGATGGTACTGCTTCCTACTTAGAACCTCATGTACAGAGTTGGATGGAGAGGGTGACGGGCTGTATGTGCTTAATTACCTGACGGAGACGTCGATTTGGTGGATGTTGTTGCGGCGGGGGTGAGGTCGTTGCTGACTGGAGCCCTGACACAATCCCTGGTATCTGTGGTGATGAGGAGGATGGAGAGGAGGGGACTGGTGCTGCCATTATATAGGGAGGTAGGTGATGTGAGCTCTAAGATTTCCGGAGGAATCATGGTTGAACTTCCGGCATCGGTGCGAAGCTCTCGCGGTCTCATGTTCACCGTACATTGTGGTGGAGCCAGTTTTAGAGAAAGAAAGAGAACAAGTGAGCCTGATTCATTTCTTGTGGTCTGCTTCTTCTCTTGGCTGAAGGAAGGAGAATCCTGATTCATTTCTTGCGGCTTGTGTCTCCGCTCGGCTGAAAGGAGAAACCTAGCTGATAAAGTTAGCATTACAGGAGGATCACTGATTGTTGCCTCGGCACTGCCTCAATCGTGTGCGCGCGCCTCAGGCAAGAATAAAGTTTTTCATTCCTTGTGTGGGTGCCTTTGTAAGCTGGTGTCCCTAGCATATCATTTGCTTTCTAATGAAACAAGGAATTATGCCTACTAGAAGCTGAGGCGCGTCTATCTCTTCAACGCTCCCCTCTCTTTTCCCCGACCACCAAGAAAACCACGTAAGAAAAAACGCAAAGCAGACAACGTACCAGTGAAACAAGCCTGACTCCCGATCTGAGAAGTAAGTTCGGTGAGCAGCCCCAAATCATAAACAAAACGAGGAAACCCCACTATGTAAGAAACGCCCTAAGGTGATGGGTATCATCGTGCTAAGATGTCCGTCACCTTTATCACGTCACTAATGACTACTCAAAAGTGACGGGCTGAAGCCCATCATCTATGTCATCACAAAGGTGACAAGTATCAGTATTAGCCCGTCACCTATGTCATCACAAAGGCGATTTTTTGCGCGAATATGCACGCGTGCGATTTTTCCCACCGTTACCAGAATTTGAACCCACAACCTTAGCCTTGCGCGTACCCCCACCACTGGGCTATACCATCACATGTGACCAATAATAAGATATTTTTCTTTTGTCATCACTTTCAAATGTCTTATATAACTCATTTCACAGCTATAACGGTCGGGACCTAGAACTTTCATATATACTATTTTTCCATCTGAGGTCATTTGAAAATTTTGAAAATTTGAAATTCAAAACTTAAACCATGTATTTGGGTGCGAAAACAACCTCAACTGAAAAAAATTTCAACTACAAAGTTGTAGATCTTGTTGAGACCTACAACTTTTGTATAGACTATTTTTTAATCTGAGACCATTTGAACTTTTCAAAAATCGTGTGTTCAAATATGATAAAAAGTCACAAAAATGATGCACTTTGATATTGCCCATGTCATCACAAAGGTGATGCGCTTTGATGTTGTCCATCACCTTTGACTTGTCAAAACCCGTCACCTATACTAACCTTATAGGCAATGTGATTTAATATTGCCTGTCACCTATATGAAACTTATAGATGATGGGCTATAAATATGGCCTGTCACCTATAATAAAGGTGACGTGATTTGATGTTGCACGTCATCTATATCATAACAAAGGTGATGGGCAACATTTTAGGGAGGCCCCCAAGGGGGGTCAAAGGTGACATGCATCATCTTCGTGCGTGACCCATATAACAAAGGTGACGCGGGACAACAACGCGTCACCTTTGTGCGCGTCATCTTAGGAAGTTTCTTACATAGTGCCCATGGCCGACTACCAAGGAGATCAGGATGGCACTTAGCGTCCCCAGGCGAGAAACGAGCAGACCATGATCCGAACATGCCATAGCTGGGTACGAAATAATACAAACCTCCCAGAAAAAGAGTCGCATGTTGCAACAGCTTGTGACCATGACAGATAGAACCCAAACTAAACCGAGAAAATTTCTGATCAGAGCACTAAAGCAGCACGTACGGCGCTACAATCGCAGCATTAGAACACGACGAAGAAAGAAACACAAATCTTTTTTTCCCATGCCCGCAGTCACCCGCCCCATATTTCCACCATGTTTTGCAGTTTGAATAGTAACATTTGTACATCCAACGCAGCTAATGATATGTAATTTAGTGGAACTATCTGCTTTCTACTCGCATGTCTTTATCAGGTCCTACCACCTCCATCCAGGTAGTCTCACCAGACTCTACACAGGTACACAGGAGAGGTAACTCCAACAAAAGCAGCGTTTGACTATTTCAAAGTTCATAAAAGGTTGATATGGGCGGCAAGGGCACGGGTGGAGGATGACGCGGTGAGGCAATGCCGGAGAGGGATGGCTCGGGCGCGGCTCGGGAAAGGCGCGCGGAGATGGGGAAGAATACCGGCGCGGTGGCGAGACGGCCAGACACGGAGATGGCAATGAGGAAGGGGAACTTCCCCCAAATCCGTGTGGAATGCGAGTGGGACGATGAGAGTGGAGGGCTGGGAAGGTGAGGAGGTGTGCATGGAGCAGCATGACACGATTTAAGGGGCACGGAGGGAAGGAGGTAAGCCTTTGTTAAGCGGATCCACAAGCACTTGCTTGGTACTTATGGGTTCAATACTTTCAATATGATTCTGGAATTTCTCCTTGACAATGTAACTCTTAATGTCATTGTGTTTGGCAGCACACATGACCTATTGTCATAGGAGTGAAATACTTGATTCCGGAAATGATTTTATTAACTTTAAGTGCCTGCTGGGTGGCCTCATATCTTGTTATACAGAAAAAATATGCATCACTGATGATACCACAACTGTCAATTTATTTGGAGCTTTTCCACATTAAAACTCCAACTGTGAGTGTTAGCAACTACTGTGGATTTCTCTACACATCTTGCAGAAGTTCTATCTTTGTACCCACAACTATTTGAGAGTACTTTGTTCTTTCTAACATAGCATGAGGCCTGTAATACTTTGCAAAAATTGCAAGACATTCTTAACTCTATTCCAGTGATCTATATCTGGAGTGGACTTCTGCCAAAATATCCCGGATACTTAAGCTATGTCAGGGTAAGTTCTTTCTTGAACACTTTCTAGGCTTCGACAGCTGAAGCACATGGAACCGATTTCTTTCGATCGATCATATATTGGTTCCTGGGACACTGAAAGTTCCCATAACTATTCCTAGGACACTAAAAGTTCCCATAACTATCACCTATGACTATAGATGCAGGCGTAGGTTTGCTCGCACGCATACTATGCTTCTTTAGAATCTTTTCCTAAGTATGCCTTTTACGATAGTCCTAATACCCCTTTTCTTTTATCTCGGTGAACTTCAATTCCAAGAATGAATGACGCTTTACTGAGATCATTCATATAAAAAACTTGAGGACAAAAAACTTCTTCTTCTCTAATTGCAGATCAACATCTTTACTAGCGAGTAAGTTGTCATCCACATACAGGATTAGGAAAATGAATTTTTCATTCTTGAACTTTGCATAAATGCAATTGTCCTACTCATTCTCATTGAACCCAAAACTTTAAATACCATTATCTAGAGGCTTGTTTTAATCCATAAATGGATTCCTTCTAGCGGCATCCCATACGTTCTTTTCCTTCCATGACAAAACCTTTGAGTTGTGCCATGTAAACTTTTCTTGCAAATCCCGTTGAGGATGCCGTCTTCTTGTCTATCTTATGTAACTCTAAATCATAATGTGCCACTAACGCCATTATATGATTCTAAAAGAATCCTTGCATGAGACTGGAGAAAATGTCTCATTATAGTCTATTCCTTCTCTTTACAGCCATTCGCCACAAGTCGCGCTTTATATCTTTCTACGTTCCTTTTGGAGTCACATTTTGTTTTGTAGATCCATTTACAACCTACGTCATGTGCACAGAGTAGTGTCGCCTCGACCATAGGTCAGCAATACCCTGTGGATACCATAATGAGTATTACTCCCTGCTTGTTGCTCTATCCTATCGGCAGAGCTAGAAAGACAAAGGAAGTAGCCAAGGCCCAGGTGCATCCGGATAGGGGTTTATTTGAGGGAAAACTGATCCTATGCATGCATACAAGTAGAGCACCTTTTGAAATCAAGCTATGAGGATAACGAGATAGATTTCTCCACTGCAGACGGAAAGAGTTGCCTTGGAGAATGTGTCGGTACCACCGTTCTGTGGCATAAAACGAGATATCTTACTGGTTAGTCAGGTACCTTTGGCAGCTATTGGTGCCTACCAACGTCACCTAGCGATGACGCCCGCAGACGCCAATTTGGGACGGCAGTATTTCATGAACCACGAATAGATCCGCAAGCTCACAGAATACCGCTGTAGCATTTTACCCGGGAGTATACCGGGGTATCATTTATATTTCCACAGGGAAGGCGATGAGTGAGAGAATATATAGATCAGTTGGTGAGCTCTATCTAGATTGGATATTCTCATGCGTAAACAGGGATAAGATAATAACATGGTACGAGGTAGTGTGACACACACACACACACTAACTACTCCCTTGGATAAAAGAATAATGATTACTTTAGGCCGGGAGCAAGGTAAAAGTCAGAGCTCGAGTCAGCTGTGCTAGGCTAGCTATATCTACACTTTCTCATTTGTTAGCTCGTCAGAGATTAAACTACACAACAGGGAGATCGCTATCGAAGTAACGGGAAGAGCCCGTACACCCCGGCGACTTTATGTACCTCCTACCCCCATACCGAACGTGGATGATTACTAAAAGGCACGGACAGGGCTGTCACCACCTGCCGGCTACCTCTACAAACCGTGGGTATAGATGACATCCAGCAACTCTTAGCTAATCTAGACACCATGTCTACACTAGTAAGGGATACTCTAGTGTCCCGTGCGGAGCCCCCACCCTCTGGATGGACAGACATCACACTAGAGCAGTCATATGAATACTGGAGCAGTTGATAGAGTTCTAAGAACAAAAGACTAACCATGTCCAGCACAGGGCGATCATGCAATGCAAGCATTGAATAATAACGCAACCATGACAAGAAGCATATACTCGATAACTCAGAATATACTTCAAGCAGATATCAGTAACCGTAGTCTAATTCTATTACAAATGACCGAATATTACAAGAGAGAGCTAGAGATGAACCCATACCAGACTCTCGAGCAACTTCGGCGACTCAATGACTCCTAGACTTCTCCTAAACTCCACTAAGCCTAAAGACTTTGCAAGGAATGCAAGAGAGGAAGAGGTGTGTGTGTGTTCTATTATCTACCCCCCTTCTATTTATAGCAGGAAGCCACCAGCTGCAGCACCCCAAACCGACGTTGTGAGCCAACAGGGAAGCGCCACGTGC
This sequence comes from Panicum virgatum, assembly GCF_016808335.1. NCBI lineage: Eukaryota > Viridiplantae > Streptophyta > Magnoliopsida > Poales > Poaceae > Panicum > Panicum virgatum. The sequence continues at coordinate 46,978,630 of NC_053138.1, forward strand.
CTTGGTTGAGGTGGTGGGGCCGACGGGTCTAGCCGGCCGACCAGGTAGGTTGGTTGGCCTGCCTGGGCCGCCAACTGCCCCTAACTTCCTGGAGTGGGCTTGCCTTGGTCTCCCTTTTTCCTAAAGTTGAGGCACGGCCTGCCCCAGCTGGGTTTGCTTCAGTTCTTGGACTTCACTTGGTCCATTTGAGCCTGAATTGGTACTCTAATATTTTCTGTGATTTTATGTCGGGCCAAAGTGTGCTTGTAACCTGCATATTAGCTTGAAAACATAACTTGCATATTCTAAAAGGTAAAGTGTGATTTAGGAACTTTATTGGATAAGGATGCGTGTAAGAAATGCAAACTCTCATGATTTTCTGATCAAGTTGACGCCTGGAAATGGTCATTAGTAATCGTCAACAAGATCCCCCAAGCTGTCCTTTGCTCATCCCGAGCAAAGTAGGACAAATCAGGTTGTTGATCAGAAAATCACTTTGACTCGTACCTTACCTGTCATGTCATAGTCTGAAGCAAAGAGATTCATCTATAAGCTTAAACAAGTTGGTTAGCATACCTTTGCTCAATTACCTTACTCCCTCATGGGGCTTTTTAGCTGTCTCCTTGTCTTGGGCTGTTGAGAGTTAGAATGGTGCATAAAGCAGTACTTGTTCATAGATCCTCAATCCATCTGGAGACACTTTTTTTGAAAGATTTTTTTTGAAAACATGGCAAAGCTCCAGGATAACTCTCTCGAGGCACTCATTTTGTATTTCCTTACCAGGGCAGTGTTTCCCTTTGATCTTCCCTACTACTACAAGCCTTTGCGGAGCTCAAGGTAGGATAAGAACAGAGCACACTTGTATTCTATTTATTGTAAAGTCAAAGAGTTGATCCATGGAGAAACAAGTCATGCAATCTCGATCAAAAGGTGCAAGTGTATGAATGGATGGATAGATGGATGAATATGGCTTACTCCTTGAGGTAATGGCTTTTCTCTCTCAAATCATCCCTGTCTCTCGCTCTTTTTCTTCTTTTTTTTTGAGACATGGTTACCCCCTTTTTCTCTCTTTTTTTTGGTCATGCTTCTTTGGCATGCCATCTTTTCTCTTCTTTTTAGGGCAACCATAATCTAATTTTATTTTATTTTAGGAATGTTCTACGAGAGAGATCACTAAGACATGGATCATTTATAGATGTGAAGTGGATGGTGGTGCTAATTCCCAGTGTAGGAATATAACAAATGGATGGGACGTGTATGTGCTTATGATCGAGAAAGCATGAGGAGCATCTTACTAGGGTCACCCAATTTGATAAAACTCAACAGAATATCAAGCAGCATATGTATAAGGGTTTTTCATGGAATATGACATATGGCTCTGGTAGGACATTGCATATCACTGGGAAACTTGCCTTTTAATTTTTTTTTGAAAACAACTCCAGACTTCAAGCATCACTAGAACAAGCTTGCATAACCTTATTTACCATATCTAAACTCACAACAACTTATTCTCAGATCAAGCATATGCAACCCACGGAACTTTCAAGTTTATTGGCAACATATTTGTATAACCAATGAATATAAACTCAAGAGAACTCTTATTTTCAAACTAGGCACAACAGACATGATAGAGCAAAGTAGAACTCATCTTTTCAACTTATCAAAAGGGAGTTAAAACATTCTTACCGCGCATCATGGAAAAGGAAAATAAAGCAGTAAATTATTATTTTGTTTTTGGAAGTTTTTATCAATTTTTATTGAAAGCAAATAAAGGGATACAGTTGACTTAGGGGAGGGAACCTCCCTCAAGCTAGCTCTTAGTTTAGTGTCAAAAAGTAGGACCTTTCTCCATACCTGATCAGGTTGAGGTCGTTTCATCCGTACGTGGAGAAGTAGTAGCAGTCGATGACGTCTTGTTCTTCTTGCGCCACACCTTCTTGGTCTTCTTTGGTGGCGTAGGCGGCGCAGGAACAGGATTCTTTGATTTACCCTTCTTCTTAGACCTTTTTGAGTTCGCTAGATCTTCTTTCATAAGTGTCTTCACAAAAGGTATAAGACTATATTTCTGAGAGGGTGTGACTTCGACTTCTTTGATTTTCTGAGGATTTGGCCCAAATTTGACCCGGATCATCAAGCATTGCTCTTTCTTGGGTCGAAAGTCAAATTTCTCCTCTTTACCATTAATATGGAGTCGGATTTCTCCGGCCCCAACATCAATATGTGCATTTGCTGTATTGAGGAACGGCCATCCTAGAATAAGAGTAGTCTCCTTCTGATTATCCATATCAAGTACCACAAAATCGACTGGGACAAAACAGTCCTGTACTCTCATGGGGACATCCTCAGCGATTCCTTCTGGGTGCCGTACTGAGGAGTCAGCCAATTGCAACTGCATGGGTGTTGGTGTCAACTCTGTGTAGTTGAGTTGGTCGAAGACCGCCTTCGGCATCACACTAACACTGGCTCCCAAATCACATAAGGCTTTGTCGAAGTTCTGAGCCCCTATCGAACATCTGATAGTTGGGAATCCTGGATCCTTCTTCTTCTTGGGCAATTGTTGAAGTATAGCTGCACTGCATGCCTCAGTGAGCTTGATTACTTCGGTAGTTGGCAGTAGTCACTTGTTGTTGATTATGTCCTTGATATAACGAGCATAGGTCAGAACCTTCATCGCATCCATCAAGGGTACATTGATGTTCACTTGTTGTATTATCTCAACAAAGTGGCTGAACTACTCATCTGTACTTGGCTTCCTTGCCCTCATAGGGAACGGCAATACTTGGGTATCATAAAATTCATGTGGAGCCGTCTTCCCTTCATGAACCTTCTCGGGTTCCTCCTCCCGAGGTGGTTCTTCTGCCACCGGGCTTGCTTTCTTCCTGTTAACATGGCTAGGATAAGGCGGGTCTTGAGTAGTTTTACCTCCTCGTGTGGTTATCGCGTTAACATTCTCCAAAGCAGGGGGCATGGTAGCAGCCACTTGAGCTAGTTGAGTCTCAATCATCTTGTTGAAACTAAACTGATTCTTGATGGTTGTGGAGAATCTGTCCATCTTGGCATGGATGGTCTCTATAGATTTGTCCATAGCGGCCAACTTCTTCTAAAGGGACTCACTGATCTTCTCTTGGCCATAGACAAGATCTCTCAAGGTAGGATGGTTAGGACCGAAAGAATTCGAATTGCCATTACCCCTTTGGTAATATGGGCGTGGTTGATTCCACCCCTGACCTCTTTGTGGACGAAAGCCATCGCTGCCATTGAGGAATAGAGCTTCTTCTTGGGTTTCTGGGCAATTGTCGCCAGAATGTCCAATATTCCCGTAGACCTCGCACATCATGCGAGTTTCCAAGGCTTGAAGTGTTTGCATCTGAGCCTTATCTTGGGAATAATCCTCAAACTTCTTGAGGAGGAGATCAATCTTCATAGAGAGCATGTCGGCCTCCTTGACGGAGTGCATACCTCGCTGGCGCGGTTGGAGGCGATCATCACTCCAACCTTGGTTGGAAACCATCTTCTCGATCAATGATGTAGCTCTTTCAATGGTCAGCGAGAAGAAAGCTCCACCCACCACGGCATCCACATGATCACGGGATGATTGTGTCAACCCGTCGTAGAAGTTTTGTAGAATGAGCCAATTATTCATTCCATGGTGCGGACATGCCAGAATATACTCCTGAAGGCTCTCCTAAGCTTCCGGAATTGACTCATTTGATGCCTGCTGGAAGTTCGAAATCCGACCACGAAGAGCATTGGTTTTGCCCGTCGGGAAGAACTTCGAGAGGAACGCCTTGGCACATTTGTCCCAAGTATCCACGGCAGCCTTGTTAGCATAAAACCATTGCTTCGCTCTCCCTAAGAGAGAAAACGGAAACAGACGGAGCCGGATTGCATCTTGTGATACACCCTTGATAACAAAAGTACTGCAGAGCTCCAGGAACTGCTGGAGATGAGTGCTGGAATCCTCATTAGCCCTGAAAATGGGCTGGCCTGCACCATTGTAATGAGACCCGTCTTGATCTCGAAATTTTCTCCTCCGGTGTTAACGTCGGGTCCGGTCGGGACCTGGCTAGTAGACGGAGCAAAGTAATCACGGAGTGTCTTCTGGGCCATAGCTCTAGGAGCTGACGACGATGCGATGACTGGATCAACTGCCGAGAGTGATCTCCGAGGTGATACGAGATGAGCTCGCGTGCTCCTCAAAAGTTACTCTGGATCGGAATGAAAGTTTTGCGATAAGTCGAAACCGGTCATACACTACCTTGTTTTCATATCAACGAAGACAAGAAAACAAAGCCAAGTTAACCTGTTTAGCAAGCGAATACCAATTTCGATTTTGTTCACAACTCTGTCTATATATTTTACTATGTGCCTTCCCCGGCAATGGCACCAAAAATGCTTGTTGGCGCCTACCAACGTCACCTAGCGATGACGCCCGCAGACGCCAATTTGGGACGGCAGTATTACATGAACCACGAATAGATCTGCAAGCGCACGGAATACCGCTGTAGCATTTTACCCGGGAGTATACCGGAGTGTCATTTATATTTCCACTGGGAAGGCGATGAGTGAGAGAATATATAGATCAGTTGGTGAGCTCTATCAAGATTGGATATTCTCATGCATAAACAGGGGTAAGATAATAACATGGTAGGAGGTAGTGTGACACACACACAAACTACTCTCTTGGATAAAAGAATAAAGATTACTTTAGGCCGGGAGCAAGGAAAAAGTCGAAGCTCGAGTCAGCAGTGCTAGTCTAGCTATATCTACACTTTCTTATTAGTTAGCTCGTCAGAGATTAAACTACACAACAGGGAGATCGCTATTGAAGTAACGGGAAGAGCCCGTACACCCCGGCGACTTTATGTACCTCCTACCCCCATACCGAACGTGGAGGATTACTCTCATGATTTTCTGATCAAGTTGACGCCTGGAAATGGTCGTTAGTGAGCGTCAACAGCAGCACTAGAGCATTCACTACCTCAGGCTCCATTTTTTGCATGAGATGCATCACCAGCTGCTCCATTTTCACGAGCGCCATCACCTCAGGCTCCGCCATCACCAGCGGCTCCAGTATCACGAGAGCCATCAACAGCATTAGGAGAAATACCTCAAACATCACCACCACCTTGAACATCACCACGAGAGCTAGCTCTGCCATCACCGCCAGCACTAGAGCCATCCCCATAGGCCTCGGTATCACCACCACCACGAGAGCCATCCCCATAGGCCCCAGTATCACCACCACCACGAGAACCATCACCACAGGCCCCGGTATCACCACCACCATGAGAGCCATCACCACAGGCCCTGGTATCACCACTTGCTCCGCCACTGACCCGATCATGAGAGCATACTCCACTGGCCCCGGCTTCAATGGCCCGATCAGTGCTGCCTTGAATGTTGCGGCGTTACCAAAACGACAAGGAAGGGTGAGAAATTGTTAATAGATGGCACGCCGCAAACTTAAAGTCCGATGAAAAGGATAAGTCCAAGGATAATCCAGCAAATTCTAGTGCCAGCAGATGGTCGGGCTTTTCTACACCCCGCACTGACACGGAGCACAAAATGTACATTGGGGTTGATGACTTTCAAAACTTGGACGATGCTCCTATAAAGTTTGAGTACGGAAAAGATTTGCTACCGGATTGGGCACTAACAGATTGTCCTCCTTTATGCAAAGGTTTTATAATTGGTACAAGAGGGCATGTAGACTTGGGCTCAAAACCATATATGCTCCGCACCATCCGGTATTCAGACTTAAGGGGCCACAAATCTTTGAAATCATGTTCAATTTAGCAGACATCCAGCACATGTTCCGCCTCAAAGAACTTGGTATTGAAATGGTTCGACTCTGGTGCATGTAAGTGCCTCATGATACTAATTCATTTTATATTATGGCATAAAGTAATGTATTATATGCATAAATATTTAATTGTCATACATTATATTCTACTGGATGCAAACATATGATGCTATTACTTTAAAGAGAAAGGTCCGATACCTTGACCACGCAGCAATTTGCGAGGCTACGCATGCCTTGCCATTATGGATGAAGGACGACGATGACCACCTAAAGACATTTAAAACAAAGAAGGAAAAACAAAAGGAATGAAAATGATTTCACCAAGAGACCTTCACAAAGGTTGCGGCCTATATATCGGTTATGATGACACGACGGGAAGACATGGATGCCATATTTGCGCCATACCACATCTAGTAAGTCTAATATCAACCATTTCATAATAAACTATTGCTCCGATCCATGCCTACAAAACGTAAATATATTTTTTTTTGCAGAAATCACTGGATTGCTTTCCATATACAATCAAAACTCGGAAGAATTCTCGTATTGGACTCCTTAGATTTGTCAACCCAGAGATACCAAGAATTCTTAAATATTCTACAATTGTGAGTGAATTTTTTATCTTCCCTAAGCATATCATGCTTATTTCTCTAGAGAAGTATACATATATAAATTAACTTTTCATTTCTTTCATTTAAAACAGGGCTTACAAGTTCTACATTCGTAAATTAGGAGTTCCCGTGCCACAAGCAACCCGCATGTTCCGTGTACTGTTGGTACTACATGTGTGAGCATCTAAGGGTGCAAGGGAGATATACTACGGATCCCGAACGTGTAAGGGGCTACTTTTTTATTATGGATATGAATATGTGTATACTATTTTTTACTATAACTAGCACTTGCTTAATTTTACCATGGATTCAATAATTGCAGATTCACCTTGAAAAACACGGTGTCCAGCTCCACAAGAGAAAACTTCAAAATTTAGTCGACAATTTGTGCCGTTTCATTATGCATAAAGTGGTCAACATGAGGGGCAAATTTTTTTTATGAAGCACAACATTTGGCAACGGAAGATAAATACATTGGGCTTCGTGAATGGGACAATCAACTGCACCGTGTCGCCACTAGTAGCGGTCCTAGAGAGGATTAGGGAAAAAATATGTATTCAATGTGCACTTTAATGATGTACTCTAATGATGATTGGTTTTCATATAATTTAATTTTGTATGCATAAGAATTTTTAGTTACCGAACATATTCAATGTCTCAATAGTCAACTAGATTGAATGGTCAAAATTGGCGGAAATGCAAATTGCAAAAAATAGCGGGAAAGTAATCAAAACTTTCAAATTCGAATCGGTGAAATTTTTGGCGGGCAAGAAAAAATTTCCAGGGGCGGGTCACACCCCTAACCGCCCCTAAAAATCCATTTTCAGGGGCAGGTCACCCCCTCACCTGCCCCTGAAAATCCATTTTGTTACCCGCCCCTGAAAAAAAGTATTTTTAGCAGCGAAAAGTAACAACAGTTTTTCTGCCCGCCCCTAGAAATACGTTTTTACCCACCCCTACAAATGCTTTTCATAGTAGTGGCACCCGTAACCGACGGCGTTCCGCCACCTCGCCGCCAGCCCGCCCATAACCCGTCGCCACCGCCGGTCCGTCGTCACCCCTGGGCCCTCCCTTTACAGCCGGGGAACATCACCAGCGATGACCCCGACCCTGACCCCGAACCTACGAATCCTAACCCTAGTACGGTAGCGAGCAGAGGAACATGAACTTAGGAGGAAGAAGGCGCTGTGCGAGAGGAGGAAGAAGGCCGTTCTGGGCTGCGGAAATTGAAATGGGCCGAATACGATGGAGAGCTACGGAAATCGACTTCGGGTGAGCCTTCAGGCGATGGCATAACGTGGGCGACATATAGCTCCACCGCTACTTGAGCCCAGCTGACCAACTGGTCACTGACTCGTTCGTGCTGAAGAGTAATTGTTGGTGCTGCCGCTTGATGTGCTTATCTTCTCTGTGGAGTAATCGCTTTACACGCTGCTGAAGTGCTGAGGAGATTAATAATGTACTTCTTGGCGCACCACCCTTATGCAGAGATCATAGCTGGACGGAGTACATTAATTACACGACCTAAATAATTACATCAATTCAAAGTTTCACTCATTATGAAACAACTAGTGGAGATGCACGTGCTACATAAGTTTATGTTCAAAGAATAATTATACTTAACAAAGGCAAAAACCAAAGATGTCGCATTTCTGAGCAAGCCAAGTGGCATATATGCTTGGTGCCTCGCAATGTGCAAAGCAAAGAGGCTGATTCCGGCAATGTGCAGCAGCTAGCTGCACATAAATCCCTTTGCCTCAAGCGGTAGCCCCTAATTTGTAGGGGCGGCTCACCCCCCACCCGCCCCTACAAACCGCACAGATTTTCAGGGGCGGCTGAGGGGGTGAGCCGCCCCTACAAATGCCATGTTTAGGAGCGGTTCATTTCTACAGTACCCGTGCCCCATTTATAGGAACGGGTGACTTTTTCTCCGCCCCTAAAAAGAAATCGAGGCGTTGCTACAAATTGTTTTTGTAGTAATGGTCGACACACAAGAAAAAAGTGGTTTCCATTAGTGGATGTCGCATTTTTTAGCAAGCCAAGTGGCATATATGCTTGATGCCTCGCAATGTGCACAGCAAAGAAGGTGATTCTGGCAATGTGCAGCAGCTAGCTGTAGTCCACAAGCATCTATGCATGCTGTAGTCCACAAGTTGGTGGTTGCCTTGCCTTGTTGGATGATGGCGGCAATGGCCTCCTATTGCTACTGCTTGCTCCAACCCAATGCGCCTTGTTTCTTGCTCTAGCCATTCATCTGCAGACACCATCATGTCCATGTCCATGCATCCGGTCACCGTCGTCATCTTAGGCTAACAACCTATTACAAAGATGAAGACGAGCTGCATGCTTCTTGCATTATGATCTGTTCCCAAATCCCAACACCCATTGATCGATTTCCACACAATAAGCTATATATAGCCTGTAGAGAGAGAAGGAGAACAACACGAAAGAGCAGAGGAGGAGCGATGGCGGGGGCGCAGGGGGCGGTGGACTCACTACTGGGCCGGCTGACGTCGGTGCTCCTGGACGAGGCACAGCTGCCAAGTGGCCTCTGCGGCGACGTGGAATTTATTAGGGATGAGATGGAGACCATGAACGCCTTGCTCAATCACCTCACAGAGGCCCAGCACCGCAACCACCTGGTGCGGGCATGGATGAAGCAGGTCGTTGGCCTCGCCCAGGACTGCGAGGGCAACATCGAGCTCAACCTCCACCATGTGGGAGGTCCGGCTCCGGCCGATGATGCACGCGGCGCAGGAAACTGCCTGCTGCGGAACCTGCGCCGGCTCCTCCGGCTGCTACAAAGCGTTCCGGCTTGGCACCGGATCACCACGCGGATCCGGGAGCTCAAGGTCCGGGCATGGGATGTGGGCGACAGGCGGAAGCAGTATGGCATCACTGTGCCATATTCAGCTGCTACCGCCGGTGGTGCCGCCGACGTTGTCTAGGATGGAGAAGCCGAGCGTCCACGGACGGCTGCAGGCGAGGATGAAGATACTCGGAGACGTCATGTTCTACTTTATGGTACAGAACCACCACCCTGGTGCACTGGCGCAGCCATGCTGCTGCTGTGGTCTAGTTGTTGCTCAGGGAAATAAGAGAACCACCACCCACCACCGCTGCAAGATATGATCAGCAGTGAGGGTTTTGATTATTAAAGGGGATTCGGTGGGAAAAGTTGTAATGCGAGTGTACGAGCATCCATCTCTTGCCGCATTATTGATCAGTTGCAAGGCCTGCTCCGGTTTAGGGGATGTAAAAAGTACACTTGCGACATAATATACACAATAGTAGGTTTTGATTATCCAGAAGACAAGCCAACTGTCCTCACTGTGATCAATAAAATCCATGGGTATCTGGAAGGTAAGGACTTCTTGGTCCTGGTCACTACTGACCAGCTTTGGGAGTGGGAGTGCAATGAGTTACTAGATGCTCTATTAGATGCTATTGTTGGGTGCCTCCCTGGTAGTTCCATAATAATGGCCACAGAGCACCATGGCCTGGCCCTGTCATCTTCTCCCTACAAAATCATCGATACCAGCTCTCCACCCAATGTATATGACTTCTACGACAATCAAGCGACAAAACTGGGTGCAGAATGCAGTTATCATGTCATCTTTGCACCATGCCATACTGAAGACACCTTTGCAATGAGGACATTCCTGCATCTGCTCTACGTTAATCCAAACAGGAGACAAGACGAGCTGCAGCATTATACAAATGCTATTTCCGAGTGCAGACGGCTCAAGAGAAGCATTCCCAAGCAAGTGCTATTGTGGTGCTACAATGAGTTGCCTAGCTGAAAGTGATCGGGTGCTCTAGCCTAAGAGGGGGAGGGGGTGAACTAGGCACTTTAAAACCTTAACCTATGGCTCCAACTAGTTTGCACAAAAACTTAATCTAAAACATGCTATCTAGATGTGCAACTAAGGTTCTACTAGTATGAAACCCTCATCCCAAAAGAGTTTAGCAACCTATAGCCAATCCTAGAAAGATACTACTCTTAGAAAGTGAAGGAACACAAATTGCAAAATGAAATGCGGAAGCTTAAAGAGGAGGGATGAGAGGAAGCGAACTCTCGACACGAGAATTTATCCCGTGGTTCGGATTGCCACAAAGGCGCCCCTACATCCACGTTGTTGAAGCACTCACGAAGTGTATCACTTCCCGGCAATCAAGTCTCTTCTGTGAACACAATCACGGTCACCTTGATCCCGCTTTCCACTAAGGGAGCTTGCCCACAAAGGAGGGGTCTCCGTCCCCCACATAATGTTATCGACGCCGCTCCACACCAAGCTGGAGGGTCGTTGACGTGCCGGCGAGCCACCAATGCTCCAAGGAGACCGGCGCACCAAAATACAAGTGTGGTTCACTCTAGAACCAAAGCACAAGACAGCAACACCTTGCTCTCTCACTCACCTAGGAGCTAACCTAGCACTAACACTCTCAAAGGTGTGCTAAGGACTAAAGATTTGATCACTAAGCTCTTGGATGGCTTGGAGGTGTTCTTGGGTGTGTATGTGATGTCTTGGAACTCCAGCAAGTTTCAAATGGCCGGGGGAACACATATATATAGGCCTCAATCTTGAACTAGCTATTTAGAGCCATTGGGCACTTTTTTGCATGGGCATCGGAACTTCTGGTGCTAGGGCATCGGTTCTTCCGGTCACACTGAGCTCTTAAGTAGCCGTTGGCTTCTCTGACACCACTGCAGCAACTTTAGGGACCATCGGTTGAACCGATGCTAGGGCGTCGGAACTTCTGGTGCCACTTGATCTTCACGTAGCCGTTGCTCTTAATCATTTCTTGCTGACGTCATTGCACCAACGCTTGCTCCGATGGGGCATCGGTTCTTCTGGTGCTGAAGGCTTGGCTTCTGCGTACTTGACATCATCTCTGGACAATAGTATGTTGAATGCACCGATGCCTGTCTTTGACCCGTCCGTTAAACTGGTGCCTTAGGGATGTCTTCACTTGATTCCATCTAGCGCCCAAACTTACACCGATGCCTAAGCGTCGGTTTATCCGGCAACCATCGGATGCACTGATGGTAGAGCCATCGGTTTAACCGGTGCAGCTGACTCTGCATCCTTTTCGTCCAATCAGTCGTGGCGATCATTTGGATCCTTGAAATATATTCTATCTCTGGATTTTCACTATACTTTGGCACCTCGACAGCGGTTTGGACTTGTCATCATAATGATGAATTGGACTTGGCGTCTCGACGATAGATTGAACATTGCATCTTGTCGATGAATTAGACGTGTTGAATTATATCCATGGGACCTAAAAACTCCTACAAGTGTCACTGCCAGAAAACTGCTCATTCGTCCGCGGAGGCTAGTACCGGGTGCACTTTGGCCCGGTACTAATGTGCATATTTAGTACCGGGCCAAAGCTACAGTACCCCCTGGAGCCATTTAGTACCGGCTGGAGCCACCAGCCGGCACTAAAGTGCGCCACCGACAGCCAGGCGCAACGGCTAGGTGGCCACTTAGTACTGGCTGGAGTCACCAGCCGGTACTAAATAGAGCCGAGCCAATTTAGTACCGGCTGGTGGCTTCAGCCAGTACTAAATTGCGACTTCTAGTACCGGCTGGAGCCACCAGCCGATACTAATCTGCCCACTATAAATCAGCGCGTCTTCTTCCTCCCCGAGCCCGAGCCAATCATTTGACCGAGCTCAGGCTTTCTTCCCATTGCGAGTTAGAGAGGAGGTGCTGCCCCATTTTCTCAAGTTTTGTGGAGATTTCACTCATCCAAATACACTTAAGGTTTGCAACTTCTTCCTCTCTTGTTTGATGGTATTTATTATTTGTTTCATGCTCTGTAGTTTGAGATATTTGTGATTTTTAGAAATATATAGAATGAGCACGTTTTCTATGATTTATGGATGGATTTGAGATGCATAGAACCCATTATTTGAATTTGGAGAGGGTGTATTGGATAGTTTCAATGTGGATAATTTATAGGGATTTTTTTCAATTTTTTTCAAGTGGTATGGTTAATTAGTTTGGTATTTGTTATGCATTTAGTTGCATTATTTTGGCATTGTAGTGATGTATTTATTCGGGCTCATATGGAAACCATCGAGAAGTTTAAAAAATGTATGTTTCGGATCATGAATATATCGTTAACCTTGATTCTGCAGTGAAAACACTGCTATTCGGGGCTAGCATCGATATCCACGATGCGGTGCGGTATATAGGAGGACGCGATGAAGGAGTACGGTCTTGGTCTCAATTATGAAATCCACACCTTTTGAGCGAGTTGAGAGTGAAATTATCCGGACCAAGACCGTACTCCTTCATCTGGTCCTATTGTACTGTACTGTGTCGTGGATGTCAATAGTAGCCCCGAATGTCAGTGTTATCACTGCAGGGTCATGGTTGACGACATAGATATGTTTCGAAACAAATATTTTTTCTTCTCGATGGTTTTAGAGAAAGTGTTGCGCATCCCCCTTATGGTGTGGAATGGCGTGTTCGCATTGAACTGAAGAGTGTCAAAATAATTATGGTTTACAATTTATGTTTTTATTTTAATTCTAATAATTTGTTCAGATTTTTTTCAATTTTTTTCAAGTGGCATGGTTAATTAGTTTGTATTTGTTATGCATTTAGTTGCATTATTTTGGCACTCTAATGATGTATTTATTGGGGCTCATATGGAAACCATCGAGAAGTTTAAAAATGTATGTTTCGGATCATGAATATGTCATTAATCTTGATCCTTCGGTGAAAACTCTGCTATTTGGGGCTAGAATCGATATCCACGATGCGGTGCGGTATATATGAGGATGCGATGAAGGAGTACGGTTTTGGTCCCAATAATGAAATCCTTCATCGGGTCCTATTGTACCGCACTATGTCGTGGATGTCAATACTAGCCCCGAATGTCAGTGTCATCACCGCAGGGTCAAGGTTAACGACATAGATATGTTTCAAAACAAATATTTTTTCTACTTGATGGTTTTAGAGTAAGTGAGCCTGAAACAAAGCCACGAACATTGATTGCGCATCGCTTATGGCGTGAAACGACGTGTTCGTGTTGATCTGAAGAGTGTCAAAATAATTATGGTTTACAATTTATGTTTTCATTTTAATTCTAATAATTTGTAAAGATTTTTATATTTATTTGAATAGTGGACTGAAATTAGTTTTGTTTCTTAATGAGACATATAATTGACATGTTATTAATATAACTTAGTAGAATGCCTTTGCAACTTGATGCCTTTGAGCGTCGAGCTGCGGCTCGGGCGGCGGTACGCAATCAATTGGAGCACACCGGTCATTTGCTTGAGTTCCACCCTGCAGAGCGTGTTAGTCTTGTTAGCGGTCGTATTCGTCATTTGATTAAGAAAGCTTTTCATATCTTCTCCCTTGACAAAGAAAGCCGTAAATTTTATCGTGAATTTAATGTCGAGTTGCATGGTACTGATGATAATCGTGAGTTGATGGCTCGATATAATGCAAGACGTGAAGAGTCGGGCCTGGCGGAATATGACCGTTCTGTGTCAAGACTTCGCGAGGCAGTTCACGAGGCATTGGTCCAAAGATCTCATGATGAGTAGTTTGTATTAGGTAGCTAGCATGTAGTGTAATGTATATATTAATTTGGACCTCTATTTATCATGTTGTGTAATTTAAGCATGTAGTGTAATGTATCTATTAGTTTGGACTTCTATTAATTTGGACTACTTGATCAAACAATGAAATACTAGACTGCTTGATCAGTAACTAGTCTATGAGTTTTTAGGCTAGTAGTTTTGTTAGCACTCAGTATCAGTAATTGTTAGGTTTAGCTAGTGGTCTAGGTTTTTCTTATTACCGAGCTTTGATGATCTGAACTGAGTAGTTAGTCTACTAGTTCTATTAGCATTTTTAGTTCAGTAATTTGTTATTTCAAGCACAGTTGTTTTTTTTTCATTTTTAGTTTAAGCTCAATGTTATATTATTTCAGTAGTAGTATAGTACATGTTTTTCTCAGTAAAGCAGTAACCCAGTTATTCAGTAGTGCATCCAGCAATTTCTATGTACGTCTTGGATTCAGTATTCTAGAGATCTGATATTCAGTACCTATGTATATCTTGAATTCAGTAACTTTTAGGTTTGTAAATAGCCTAGTATTTTTTTTATTATTGATGCTTGATGAGAAAGAACTACACACCAATTCTTCTAGATATGGGGTCATCCTACCAACCTCGCTTGCGGTATGTATCTAGTAATCCAATAATAATTACAAATATCAGTAATCCCTCAATACCCTAGCAGTAATTGCGTATTTTTTAGTAATTATCAGTAATCCAGTTGTACTTGGTGGCATTTAAGTTATTCTTGGTAAAGCAGTAACCCGGTGATTCAGTATCCTGCCGGTCTCACTCTGTTTTTCTCAACGATCTTTTCTAGAGTTTTACCGGTGGCAGGTTCATGTAGGCATGACACCCTTTTCCGATTCATCGTCTTATGCATATGACAGTGATAGTATTGAACTTGACAAGGGAGAGGGTTCAAAGAGAAGAGAATGATGCTTCATGCATTTTCCGAAGACTTTTTTTCGGAGGCTGCATGAGATAGTTAATCATAACTAATATGTGTATATTCTTGGATTTAGTAATCCAGAGAAGTAGCTATTTAGTATTATGTACTTCTTTCAATAATTTCTCATATTTTTGGTGAATTATTTTTCCAGTAACACACCATGTAAATGTTTGGATTTAGTAATAGAGAGATCCAGTTATTCAGTATTTCCAATTATTCATGCCCACCTCCAAACTATATGTATATGCTTGGATTTTCAGTAATCTAGAGAATCAGTTATTCAGTATTATGCATTTCCAGTATTTTTTTCACATTATTGAAGAATCATTTTTCTTGGAATACCCATTTACATGCTTTGGATTCAGTAATGCATATGCATATGTTCATCCAGCAATATCTATGTATATGTAGATTTAGTAATACATCCCAGTATTTTCCTATGTATTCAGTATTTTCTATGCGCATTCAGTAATTCAGAGATCCATTATTCAGTATTTTCTTTGCGCATTCAGTTGTTTTTCTCATATTTTTGGGTTATTCAAGACTTTCACCAATAATTTTTGTACACTCGTTTGGGTTCAATTATGCAGAGATCCTAGTTATTCAGGAGCAGCTCTGTGACACCTCAGGTGTCTAACTATTAGAACATAAGGTGATATGTGCAATTGTGTGTTTAGCTTTGTGTGTTAGTCAAAAAATTTCAATGCAAATTAGGGGTATATTTGTAATTATACAAAATTACTAGCCCATTTTTGCAAAAAAGTTTTAACTTAGGGAGTAATTTCAAAAATTTTGAAGGATTTTCTTGCAAAATGTAAGTAATCATGATTTTGGCAGCTTTATTGCATTTAAGTCTAAAATTGTGACGAAATTGCAATCAAAAAGTATTTTTTTCCTTATTTAAATAGAGTTCTTTCAAAGTTTTCAAAATATTTTAAAATCCTTTGATCTAGTGAAAAATTGCACAACATGAAAGTTGTAGATATTGAAAAACTGAACAAATTTCATTTTGGGCACTTTTTCTTTTGAGCCCTAGATCAACAGAAATTTTTAGTTTTCACTTGCACCCCTGAACTTTTCTGTAATTACAACCAAATCCCTCACTTCATCTCCTACCTCCAGCTCTGCTAGAACAGCGCCGCCACTCACCGCCGCTATTTCCATCACCCCTGGTTGCTCCGCGCCGCCATTTGGCGTGCCGTCAAGCTTCTACATCGCCTCCTGGACCCCATCAACCCTCGCTGGCACCCTCTTCCCTCTCCAAACAGTGCCGCCGCTGCCGCCGCCCCTTGTTTCTCCCTCCGGCAAGCTAGGCCGCCGCGGGAACCACCTCCCTAGGACCCAACACGCCCCATGTGTCACCCTCAAGCACTGCAGCCACCTTGAACCGCCTCTGCTTGGCTGCTAGCCCCGCGCCACGACCTCCCGAGAGCTCCCCTGCATTGCCACCTCACCGGCCGCCGTGGACCGCCCGTTCCCGTCGCCGATTTCGCTTCGACCTCAGCCAAGATCATCCCTGAACCCATCCTCGTGCTCATCCTTTCCTTTTCTGGCCTATAAAAGGCCCGGCAGAGTCCCATCGCCGGCCAGCCCCGCCGCCCCTCTTCTTATACGGCGGCGAGCTCAGCTCCGCCGTCGATCCTCCACTACAGGCCCACCCCCACCACCCTGTCCCCCTTGCTAGCCTCGCCTCGCTCCAGCGCAGCTTATCCGCCACTCCTCCCTGCCAATCCACCACCGGAGCACCGCCGTCGACGAGCCTCTCCGCCGCCGCACTCTATCCTTCGCCGACGAGCCCTCTCTGACCACCCCGAACCCTATACAAGTACACCAATAGGTGCGCCATGACCTCCTCTCGCTCCCTGGTCTCTTTCCCCTCACCGCCAGCGACTGGCCTCGCCGGAATCCGGCCACCCTCCTCTGTCCCCCTCACCCAAATCCGGCCAAGGACACGATCTCAAGACATTCAAAAACATTCAGGGTCCTTTCTGCAAAAAGACCTTTATCCGAGGTGTGGGGAGTCCGCCGAGTCGGCCGTATGGGGTGGGCGAGAGAGAACAGTGGTGGCCAGAGGTGTGATTTTTCCGACGTGCGAAAGTGGATTGGGTGCGGGTCGATGGTTAGGGGGGACACCAGAGGTGTGATTTTTCCGGAGTGCGGCAGTGGATTGGGTGCGGGTCGATGGTTAGGGGGGACACCAGAGGTGTGATTTTTCCGGAGTGCGGCAGTGGATTGGGTGCGGGTCGATGGTTTGGGGGGGGGGGAGGGGAGGAGGCCTCCTGGTTTCCTTGCTTGCACTGGTAGCATAATCATCTCGCAGAATCAGGGGCGTGATTCCCGATGGTTTCGAATAAAGCGTCCTTCCTTATCCATAAACACTGCTCCGGTGATGGTTTTTGAACCATAAAAATCACTAGTTTTTATGGTTGAGACGTTTGGTTTTTACTCCACAAATGACTCCTTTAATTATGCATATGATTCGGCGGTTTACTGCACCCTCCGTGCATGCATGTTTCGGGGATCCATTGCTGTGAATTATA
Source organism: Panicum virgatum (assembly GCF_016808335.1). Taxonomy (NCBI): domain Eukaryota; kingdom Viridiplantae; phylum Streptophyta; class Magnoliopsida; order Poales; family Poaceae; genus Panicum; species Panicum virgatum. Next base: position 46,996,106 of record NC_053138.1, read on the forward strand.
TGCGGTGGTGGGTGGCTCGCTGGAGAGGTGGCGGCGCCGCCAGCGCGCTGATTAATATTTAGCGGTCTGGGAGTCAAATAGACAATAGGTCTATTTAGCTCACAGCGAGCTAAATATCATTCAGCGGACCAGCGGTGCTTCGCGCCGGAGGTCTGGCGAGCCTCTAAGCCGTAAAAATTCTTGGTGGCAGTAAAAATCGTGTGTAGGGTCTTTTCCGCATCCGTCTTGATGTGTTGATGATCCATCCTATAGTCCTCTCCTCGATTCGTGGCAGTAAAGTTTGTTTGTAGTACGGGAGGGCTCTCTCGAAACCTCTCCCCTTTTCTACATAGAAGAGAGGCGAAAAGGGGGCGAACTCACTTTCCTGTGCTCCTGCCGGCCGGAGCGTCGATTCCCTCTGCCTCCGATGGCCTTCCGGCCTTCGGATGTGGGGGGAATCCGCGTCTCCTCGCCCGGCGGTGTAGATTAGGCCTGTTCTATGGTTTGTATCCCGGCGGCGGCTGCTCGGTGGAGGTGGTGTTGCCTATGTGGAATAAGGTATTGCTCGTCCCGATCCACCTCGCCTTCTTTTGCTCCGGAAATGGCGATGGGCGAGTGAGGTGGGGGTCTTCCTATGTGGAGGCTCTGTTCAGGAGTTTGCCGGCGGCACATCGTCCTGGTTGGAAGGTGCGTCTTCTGGCTTTTTGGTTCGAGGATAAAGAAGCAGCTTCGGGTTGTGTGGAAGTTTGGAGAGTGGACCTGGTTCGCATATCTTGTGGCAGCGTCTGTTGTCGATATGGAGCTCGGGGTGTGTCCCCGGCCGATGTAGTACCGACGGCTTCATCCCGTCCCAAACGGGTGTCTACTGCTGCTACCTCCAAATCCTCATGGCGATTGGGCTCCTTCCGACCTAGGATCCGTGGTGGAGGTCCTCCGGTGATGGCCGGCGGCAGCGGAGTCAGGTGGATTCGATCGGCACAGTGCCTAGGGATTTGTTTGTAATTTCTATGTTTGGTAGGGGCCTCTGTGTAAAAGGTCGAGATAGCTGCCTTCTCTATCCTTCCCGAATGTACCTGTACTGTCTTTGTACTCTCCTTAAATTTTAATACAGGTATGTTTCTATCAAAAAAAAAGTTCGTTTGTAGGTCAGGGCGGTGCAACAGCATGTTAGGGTGCTGCATTAGGGTGACGTGCGGCCGATGTAGCCCCGCTGTCGTCCTCTCCTCGCTCCAGTCTTCTCCGGTGGATGGAGGCCTGCATCAGGCCTCTTGATTAAAATATTTCATGCTTCTATTTTCTCATTTAGGCATGAGCTTTTGTTCCTCATGGTCAGCACCCTGTAGGTAACCCAAACTAGTCTGCATGCAGGGCATTATCTACTGCTGGACAGAGAGAAAATTTTGGCCGGAGTTAATAATGCTTACATGCACGACATTGCGGGCGAGTGTGTGCGAGATTCTTGCAAGAGCAATGTACACATGGATTTGGCCCAAGACAGCACTCGGGGAATAATTTTCCAACACACAGAAAGTAGTAATACATTTAATTAATTTTCAGAAAAAGTAATATTAAATTGGCCGTTGACAACGCTTTGTAATTTTCCAACACTTGGAAAGTAATATTGAATGGGCCTTTGACAATTTAACACTTGAAAAATTAAAACTATTAACTAAGGAACAATTTTCAAATTTTCAGAGAAGTAATATTGAATGTTTTTTACAATTCCATGGTTAATACAGAAAAGTAATTTCTTGCGTGCATTGTAGTCGTTGTCGGACTCTAGCACGATGCATGGTCCAGATGCAGTAATAATCAATCATGATCTCTTTGCTTGCCATGCAGTGCATGGGAGCATGCTGCGGCCTACATGGAGGCTTTATGGCCTTAATTTAAAATTGCACGGAGAGACATTCTAGGATGTAGTTATTATTAGTAAACCGCCAATGTGAGAGAGATTTCATGGAGAATATACACGGATATGTTTGAAAACTAAGTCAACGTAGAAATAATTTCCACTTATTATGACAAAATGTCATTGTTGTTCAAAATAATTTTCAAACATAAAGAAGTAAAATTTACATATACATAGAGCAGTATTTTCATAGACTTGACAGTAATATTCTTTCAATTGTGTTGGTCTCCACCATCAATTACTCAAATCTGCTGTTACAATGGGTTGTAGCCACATGAATCCCGCCACCGGACATGTGATTGGCAAGCATCAATGGATCGGTTTTCTCTATCTCAGAACGGTCCGATAGTATTTATTAATTAACAAGAGAAATATTTTTTTGGTCGAATGATACTTTGAACTGGCAATGCTTTTTTTACGGTGTGCCGGAAATCAACAGCAGAAGTTAGGTTCTTTGAGTAAGCCAATCACTCCATTTTGAGTTTTAGTTATTTCAAATAACATTAATTCAGAAGTAATTTCCAAAACTTAGACAAGTAATTTTCTAGGAGAAATAATTAAGCTCGCAATGGTACACGTCCACAAAATAGACAAAAAGAACTTGGAAATTTACTGGAGTAATTTTCCAAAATATGAGAAGTAAAAATAATTATGACATCAACCCCGTGATAGAAAAGCTATTTCTGTTACTATTACTCCTCTAATTCTATGATATTACACTCTGAGATTGATAATATTACTGCTCATATCAATACTCAGTTACTAGTTTTTTTGGAAATCAATTGATTACACTGCACAAACTTAATCCCCCCCCCCCACCCACGTGACATGCATAAACTTCCCAGTACTTGTACCATATATTCCAAGCACATTAACTTGATGAAAGTAGTTTTAGTATACTACTAAACCATAAACTAAACTTACAAAATTATACTCCATATATTCCAAGCACATTAACTAAAAAATACTCCAACCATGAACCATAAACAAAAAAAAATAATCTTGTATGTACAACCTTTATAGAAAAATAAAGTATTAGATCTCGTATTCAACTATTGATCTTGCTGTGAATGGTCCAGCGGGGGAGAACACCATAATGAAGCTAATATTGTCACCAAATGGATACAATGATCTTTCCGCTCTAATCGATGTATTGTTGCTCAGCATTTTGGCAAGGAGGAGAGTATTAAGGCAAACAAAATTAATAGCTGCTGACGAATTGCCACCAATTATGGAGCGACATGACCATAATAAATGTGGCACTAATGTCTATTTTTTATTCAATTTGCGTTTCAATTGTTGCAGGCTTGCAAAATAAGGTTGTAGTAAATAGATTGGATATTTTACGGTTTTGGGACTTAATGCTGGCTAGTGCTCCGGCGGTGTGCTAAATATTATTTAGAGCACTGGGAGTGGAATAGTATATATATATATATATATATATATATATATATATATATATATATATATATATATATACCTTGCTACACTCGTTTGTAGTTGGTCCTACATATGTATCTCATCATGTATGCCATATCTGACCCAACAAAGAGTATGTACGTGGAGTATAAGATCATACTAGAACATCTATGATGGTACATACATAGAGTATATGAACATACTTATTTTTATATACTAATACTAAGGTATAATCATAATATATTTAAAAAATAGGGTTGTTTTTGAAAATTTTCATATATATTCCTTTGAAGTATCTTAGAATTAGTATGTGAACATACTCAAAGTGATAAATGAGTATGCAGATATACATATGGTGGTATACTGCTGGTGAGAATAGTACACATGAGTGTAGAAAAAACTCATCCTGTCCAAAAAAATCATAATATATATCCGCTCCGGCGACTGCCCCCTCCCACCCCGACCGTATACCAGGTGCATTTAATTAGGCCTACCATGTTCCAACGCACCCCACTGGCCGTTCCGCAAAATCCTTCCGAATCTATACGGTTTAACGAACCGTTTTCATATGTCAGCAACAGTAATATACAAGAGTGACTCACCAAGTTGGCTCATACTTTTTTTCCTCTTGTCTAACAGTTTTTCTAGTTATTTCATACGGCAAACAATACGGTGTTGCGGGAGGCCATATCAAATTTTTGGAACCTTGCTAATACGGTGTCCGCATTCATTTTTAGGGATGACTGTATTTTTTGTAGTTAATGCGGTATCGACCAGTTATTTTTTTAGTTTTTCAAGCAAAGTTATTTTAGTGATGAATGAGGTCACAAGGGATACACAAGGTGAGATCCCTTGGTGTATGCTCTTTGCTGATGATGTGGTGCTAGTTGACGAGAGTATGGCAGGGGTTAATAGGAAGTTAGAGCTGTGGAGACGCACGTTAGAGTCGAAAGGATTCAGACTTAGTAGGACCAAGACCGAGTACATGATGTGCGATTTCAGCGTGACTAGGCATGAGGGGAGAGACGTTAGTCTAGATGGGCAAGTGGTGGTCCAGAAGGATACTTTTCGGTATTTAGGATCGGTGCTACAAAAGGATGGCGACATTGATGAAGATGTTAGGCATAGAATTTCAGCTGGCTGGTTGAAATGGCGGCAACCTTCTGGCATCCTTTGTGACAAGAGAGTGCCACAAAAGCTAAAATGTAAGTTCTATAGGACAGCAATTCGTCCGGCGATGTTATACGGTGCTGAATGTTGGCCTACAAAAAGGCGACATGTCCAGCAACTGAGTGTAGCAGAGATGCGGATGTTGCGGTGGTTTTGCGGGCACACAAGGAGGGATAGAGTCCGGAACGAAGTTATTCGGGATAGGATCGGGGTGGCACCAATTGAGGAGAAACTTACCCAACATCGGCTGAGATGGTTTGGACATGTCCAACGAAGGCCTCCTGAGGCGCCGGTGCGTAGTGGGGTTCTTGAGCGGGTCGACAATGTAAAGAGGGGTAGAGCTAGACCTAAACTGACTTGGGATGGGTCGATTAAGAGAGACTTAAGGATTGGAATATCTCTAAAGAGATAGCTTTGGATAGGAGCGCTTGGAGACTAGCTATCAATGTGTCTGAACCTTGAACTTATTTCTTTCGGGTTTCATCTCTATTCTACCCCAACTTGCTTGGGAAAAAGGCTATGTTGTTGTTGTTGTTTTGTAAGCAAAGTTATTTTTAGTTAATATTGTACCATCTGTATTTTTTAGTTAATTTGGTATCGACCATATTTTCTTTTAATACGGTATCGACCATGGCAGTTTTTTTAGTTGACTTATTTTAAATTTATGGACAGTATTATTTGCATGCGTGAATTCTGCACAAATACGTTAAAATGCATCACTTTACAACAATTCCCCGTATATTTTTTTTGAAACATATCTGCTGTATCTTTTTTCATTAACAAGCAAAATTCAAGCCCCCGCAATTTTTGGCCTGTAGGAATTCCATTTCAAAATTTTGGGAACCGCGCCAAGTGTCCAATGGGCCCACATAATTCTTGGATTTGTTCAGTTAGATTTCCCACTCCCACCCCTCGTCCTTTCGTCTTCCTCACCCGGCAGCGTTCCCGAGTCGCCGCCCGCCGTCGAATCCGGGAGGTCCGCCACCTTCCTCCGACTAGATCTGCTGTCGCATGAAGGGATCCACCGTCTAGAGCTAGACCAGTAGCCCGCCCACTCCACTGTGATCGACGGTATGACTGGTGTATCTGTCGCCGCTCCCATCTCCGCTCCGCTACAGTCTGCACCCTGGCATCGAAATCGCCGGTGCGGTGCTGCCTTTTCAGCTACACTCCCATTCCAGTCAATTTATTTCACCGTAGGGGGCCGCACACTCGGGGAAGGTTCTTCGTACTAGTATGGTACCCCGGCCCACTACTACAAAAATAATTTGTTAGCAACACCCCATTTTTTAGGGGTCGGTCAAAATATAACTATCTCCTACAAAAGGAGCGAGGTTATTGTAGCAGTTACCCGCCCTTAGAAAAGAATTTTTAGGGGCGGGTGATGCCGTCACCCACCCTTAAAAATGATGCCATTTTCAGGAGCGGGTGACAGCTTCACCCGCCCCTGAAAAAAAATTGAAAAGTAGTGGCGCGGATGCCCCCTCCTCCCCTCTCTCTCTCTTCCATTATCTCTGTCTTTGCAGAGGCAGCAGCGCCGCACAGCCCCCTTCCTCTCTCTTCTATCACTTCGGTCCTTTCCCCATTTTCTCTCCCACGCCATCTCCTTTCCCCATCTCCTCCCTTGCAACGGAGCTACGGCGGCGGCACGGCTGCGCGGAGCTGCGAAGGTGGCGCGGCAGCGGCATGGGGCCGCGGCCGCAATGGAGCGGCAAAGGCGGCACGATGCGCGGCGCGGCGGTGCACACGGCCGCGGGACGTCAGGACAGCTCGCGGCGTCATAGTTGGCGCACAGGTCGATCAGCTCATCCTCGTTGTCATCCATGTCTTCCAGCTCAGCCTCCTCGTGCTCCATGGTGCGACGGCGGTGGGGTGTGTGCGCGGCGGGGCGGTGCGCGCCGCGGCGGGGCACATGGCCGCGGGGCGTCAGGGTAGCTCACGGCGTCATAGTCAGTGCGCAAGCCGACCAGCTTCTGCTCATCCTCATCATCATCCACGTCGTCCAGCTCGGCCTCCTTGTGCTCCATGGCGTGGTGGCGGTGGGGCGCGTGCGCGGCGGCCGCAGGGTACAACGGCGGCGTGGCACGTGGTGCAACAGGGCACATGGCCGCGGGGCGTTGGGGTAGCTCGCGGCGTCGCAGTCGGCGCGTAGGCCGACCAGCTCGTCCTCTTCCTCGTTGTCGTCCACGTCCTCCAGCTCAGCCTCCTCGCGCTCCATGGCTCGGCGGCAGTGGGGCGCATGCGCAGAGGTCACGGGGCATGTGCATGGGGACTGCGGGTCCCGACGGTGGCGTGGCAAGCTGCACGGTGGGGCACACGGCCGCGGGTGTCGGGTCAACTCGCGGCGTCGCAGTCGGCGCGTAGGCCGACCAGCTCATCCTCATCCTCGTCATCGTCCACGTGGTCCAGCTCGGTGTCCTCGTGCTCCATGGCTTGGCGGCAATGGGGCACGTGCACGGTGGTTGCGGGGTGCGTGCATGTCAACTGTGTGTCCCGACGGGGCACATGGCCGTGGGGCGTCGGGGCAGCTCGTGGCGTCACAATCGGTGCACAGGCCGACCAGCTCGTCTTCGTCCTCATCGTCCTGCGCGGCAGTCGCCGGGCGCGTGCGCAGCGGCCGCTGGTCGCGGCAAGACGGGGCACAGAGCCGCGGGGCGTCGGGGCAGCTCGTGGCGTCGCAGTCGGTGCACAGGCCGACCAGCTCATCCTCGTCCTCGTGCACTGTAGTAAATTATGGATTAATTAGGCTCATTAGATTCGTCTCGCGAATTAGCACTCAGCTATTAAAAAATTTATAAACAGATTTTATTTGATAATCTAAAATAGTAAGATTCTTTTTGATGTGACAGGGACTAAAAAAAATCTCTGGAAGCAAACAAGGCCGAAGGCTGAGTGTACCATACTACGCGGTTTCCAGGGGCATTCCATAACATACTGCCCATCACCTATGAAATACAGGTTAATGAAGGAAGGTAAATATCCTGACTCATGCCTCGTGGGTACCCCGGGAGCGATCCCTCATCACCGCGGTGCCGAGTGGACCAAAAGGCGAAGTATATTGTATTTACAAATAGTTTTCGCATGCCATTATAGAACTCAAACAAATGCCATTGAATATGTTGTCACATTGTTATCATTTCAGGAACACGTGACATCTTTAAAATACTCACTGAAGCCCAAGTGCTTCCACCTGATGGACATGGATGCTGGTCCTTTCCCAGGATCAGGTTTCACTGAAGTAGAAAAGCTCCATTTGGCTGCAAGATTCCCATCCAATAATCGGGTTTCTTAAGAGAAGTTCCTCCTCCTCGCTCGGGAGAGATTCACGGTACTTCTTTCACTCGGGAACGTCACGGGTACGGCGTCTGCTGCTCGCTTGCAGGCACTTTGCGGCATGCTGAAAAGCTGCGGTGCTGGTCAGTCTAGGATTCGCTCTCCCACTCAGGCATGAGAGCGGTAAAGAGGGAGAGGGCCCTAGGCTAGCGCTCTTGCTTCGCTGCTTGCCTCCTCCAGAACTGCTGCTGCACCAACTCGGCCTCGTGGACTCGGCAGAGGCTGCAACGAGCTGTTGGCCGGTGGGCCCTGCTATGCTGTTTCCCCACTGTCATTGCTATGGCAAGGAATAGATATCCTGCGCTGGATTTGTGGAGAGGGGATCGCTATTCCCTCGACGCGTCAGACCATTGTTTCCTCAGCTCAATGGACGGTGGGCCTCCGATGAACGTGGCCCCGGCAGGCAGGGATAAGGATGGTGGTACAAGATGTATAGCTGGGGAAAAAAAGGGAGAACGGTGGGTAGGCTGATAGGGTCATGGACCGCTCCGCCCGTAGTCAATCCATTGCCATCTCCTCAGATTCGCCTACAGCCACCTCACCGCGGTGTTCGATCCCGTCCGAGCAGATCGCACGACGCATGGCGCTGCTCAGGCGCATGTACTCCCTCCTCTCTCTGCTGCGTGGAGACGTGCCACTCCCCCATGCAAGCGTGCACCCGCTCCCTCTCCGTGCTGATGCCGAGGCTGGGCTGTCTCATCGGAGCAGTTGGTGGAGATCGTGCCATCCCGCCAGTCCTACAACGGTGGCCGAGATAAGTACCTCCCCACCCTCCACTGCCTGTTCCATCTCGCCTCGAGGCTAGACCCCAGCAGCAGCTTTGTTTTGCTTTGTTGTTCCCTCTGGTTCCTACGCCGTCCCAGACCAGAGCATAGACATTTGTGAGGTCCGCATCTTTCTTCTGCTTCCGTTCCTCTCTCCTACCCTGTTGAAACAACCCGGGTTTCCAAAAGGAGAACCCGAACCCTTGTATCGTCGTGATTGTCCCTGAATCAGTAGCTATCATACATAGAACTCATTTCAATTAGATATCACAGACATATCTCACGTTAAATAATTACATAGATTTATTTATTACATAATCCAAAGGATTGTAATACGAGTCTTTGATTACAAGCCCCTTGGGCTAAAAGAAAATAAACAGAAAACGGAAGCGATAGCTAAACTTCTGGGCATTCTTCATCTTCTCAACTCTTCTCCATAGGCAACTCGGAGTGTAGCTTGGATGTCCTTAACTTCTTCCTTCGTCGTCTTGGTTGAATCCTTCCAAACTGATCCTGCATCTATCGGGCTATCCCCAAGGACGAGATAGGTTCACGTCACCATTCATTTGCAAACTTTATGTGGATGCAATGGTATAAAAGTATTGCCAAAGGATAAGCTGGGTTTTCCTATGCAAGCCGCAGGCAAGTATATATATTTATATACCTCATCCAAACACCCTGACATTGGCCATACCGGCACTCCGGACACCCGGTCAACACACACCTCCAAAAACCCCCGAATTCGGTGCTCCGTAGGATGTGCCCAACACACAATCCCTAGCTCCCAATCCAAAGTTCGGGAAGGTTCACTCGCCCCTGCTAAAGTCCTAGACAACAACTCCTCATATGGTGGATCTCCACTCACACCAAGACTATCAGATCACGAATTCCCACTCAACACAAACACAACCTCATAGTTGCCAAAGCATTCGATAGTGAATCTAGATAATCACGGGATAACATGGAATACGGTAAACAAATGGCCATGTAGGTTCCATCACATCATGACAGAAAAGTAAAGCGGTAGCATAACTAGCAAGCAATGTCTAAATAGGGATTCAAGATGGAGATGGGCGTGAACCTGAGGGTTCTTCGTGGTCTTCCTGGTTCTCCTGGGACTTCTGGTCTCCTGGTACATCCTTCTGAATTCTCTGGTCGTCCGGGACGTCGGTCAGCTTCTTTCCGTAGGGACCTAATAGTAATTACATATAAACATAGGGGCCAAAGTGCAAAGATCCAATCACATAACAAAACCTACTCTAACGGGTAGAGCATGATTTTATAAGAATTATGAAACTGGTTTCATATTTTTCGGAGGTCCGATTAATTTATTATGAATTTTTGAAGACTAAAACATTTTTTGGAATTAATAAAGAATTATCAAAAAAAGGAAATCACTCAAAGGTGACATGTGGCAGCACCAGAGCATGATATGTGGCATGCTGACGTCAGTATGATGTCACCCGGGATAAGATCCTGCTGACGTCAGTAGTGGAACCCTGCTAACGTCTGTGTTGACCAAGTCAACATTGACCGTTGACCGGTCAACGGGTCAGAGGTGGGGTCCGCTGTTAGTGGGTCCCGCTGGTCAGTTACACACGGTGGCTGACGGGTAGGACCCGCGTGTCAGGTTAAAGCAAAAGCAAAAAGGATAAAGGGCATTGTGTTAGCGGGCTCAACAGGCCAAAAGGGAGGTTGGGCTGCCTCTCGGTTTTGTGGGTTTGGGCCAAAAGTGGCCCAGCCCGCTCGGCTCTATCCCTCTTCCTCATTGACTCACTTACAAGGCAGTCCTGTGGGTTAGCGATCCCGCCCGTCCACTAATGGGTGGGGCTCGGCTGTCAGTGACACCCCGGATCCAGTGCGCCAGGGTGTGATCCCGTGCGAATCGGGCTTGTGCGGAGCGTGTGTGTGGCTGCTCGTGTGATGGAAACAGGGGTGGCCGCGGCCATGGTGGAGCAAAGGCATGGCAAGGCTGGGACGACGGTGGTCCGGCGGCGTGACAAGGATACACGGCTGCAACGGTGGGTCAGATGGTGCGGCTAGGGTTCGTGCGTGCACGCGGGGGTCCGGTGTCCCAGGCGCACGGCGGCGACAAGGAGTTAGGCGTGGTCCGGCGGGGTCTAGGCATGGCAGACCAAGGCTGAGGTGGTGAGGACGGAATACTCTGGCGGCTAGGTCTAGGCCATGGTGACAGAACACAGCAGGGTAGGGTCAAGGCTCAATCTTGGGCTCAGAACGGCGAGCGGCAGGTCGACAGCGTCCAAGTGGCGGCGAAACGGTCCGGAGCGTCATCGGCCGGTGCTGGCCGGTGAAATGGCAAGGTAGCGGCTCGAGGAACATGCGCGCGCAGGGCCTAGCACCCCAGGTCCGCGGCAGCGCATTGGCGAGGCAGAGCAACGGCGAAGCAAGGCTCAAGGTGGCTCGGGTGCGTGGCTGTCGTGCCGCGACAAGGCCAAGGCACGGCAGCGGCAAGGCAAAGGCGGGTTCGAAGCCAAAACAGGGCGATGGTGAGACCAAGGGCTAACACGCGGCCGGCGGTGAGGCGACGGCGGCGATCAGGGTAGAAGAGGCACGGCCCGCAGTCCCGGCCCCATATTTCCACCATGTCTTGTAGTTTGAATAGTAACATTTGTACATCGAACGCAGCTAATGAAGCGTAATTCAGTGGAACTATCTGCTTTCTACTCACATGTCTTTATCAGGTCCTACCACCTCCATCCAAGTAGTCTCACCAGACTCTACACAGATACACAGGAAAGGTAACTCCAACAAAAGCAGCATTTGACTATTTGAAAGTTCATAAAAGGTGGCGACACAATCCACGTTGAACTTCGAATAGCTGAGACTATCTGAAACACCACGACTAAGATAGCAGGAGCATGTGATGGCAGTTGCACGTAGTGTGGAGATACGTCCGTGACCACTCCAGCACAGTGCACAGGCGACACGACGACTTCTTCCGGATGATTATATTGTACACAAACAGGGATCCGCCATGACGATTGGGCCCTGTGGCTGCTCGGGCTGTAAGAGGTCGATCTCCAGCTTTATTCCAATAATAAATTTACAAACATGAATTGAGTCATCCCCGTAAATGAGAGAGTAGATCGGCGCGAGCAATTATGGGTACAGATCACGATGACTTAATTAGGATAGAAGAAGGCCAAGAACCCTCCGGTGATAGTGACAACAGCCATGGTCCAGACCACCGCGGCCACCACCGGCGGCATCAGCAGCGCCACCTTGGTACAAATTTGTGAAAATGTTTAGAATGGAAAAATAATGCATTCAAAATTTGGCATCTTGGCCACGATCTGCAGGCTCAAATTGCACATATACGGTGCATTCGCACAAAAAAAGTTACATTGGGGCCAGTTTTAGAAAGAGAAGAGATAACAAGTGAGCCTGATTCATTTGTTGTGGTCTGCTTCTTCTCTTGTCATTCGAAGCAAGAAGAATCCTGATTCGTTTTTTGCAGCTTGTGTCTTCGCTCGACTGAATGGAGAGACCTAGCTACATGCGCGCACAGGGCCTAGCACCCTAGGTCCGCGGCAGCACGTTGGCGAGGCAAGGCTCAAGGTGGCTCAGGTGCGTAGCTGTCGTGCAGCAGCAAGGCCAAGGCACGGCAGTGGCAAAGCAAAGGCGGGTTCGAGGCCAAAACAGTTCGATGGTGAGACCAAGGGCTAACACGTGGTAACGGTGGCGAAAAGGGTAGAAGAGGCACGGCTATGGCCACGGGGCTTAAGCCGGTGGCGGGACGCGCGCAGGGTGCTCGGCCAAATGCCGTAGTAGCACCTGCGTGCACCACGCCGTGGCGACAGCACGCACAACGCGATGGTGGCATGGCCACGGCATGTCGGCAGCGATCTGGTCAAGGTGTGCCAAGAACGGCATGGCCTTTGGCCCTGGGGTGTGGTTTGGCACGCGCGCATGGGCTCGTCGGGCATGGCCACAGCGAGGCCACGGCGGCGGTCGTGATGGGCACGTACACGACACGGACGGCGCTTTGGTGGGGCTCCAACAGCGGCGAGGGCTAGGCGACAACTAGATACAGTGGCGGGACCGAGGGCGGGCCTTCCAGCTCGCCCAACCAGAACACGCGCGCGCGAGACGCAGCGTGCTCACGATCACCACGCCACGACATCGCCATGAGGTGGCACCGGTGCATCATGGTGCCCGCTAGGGCGAACGAGGTTTGGTCGCAGCGAGGCCAAAAGCATAGCCTTTGGGCCCGGCCAAGGCACATATGGCTGCGCGCGAGCACCCAAGAAGCTAGGGCTGCGGGACGGCCGGCGGTCAAGGCAAGAAGGCGTCGGCGGGCTGCGGGCTACGCGGCACGGTGACATCAGGCTCCTGCAACCAGCCAGAGGGATGGGGTCCTGTAGCAGTTCTACGATGGGCTCATCGTCGGTGATGCGCACGACGGTAGCACACAAGGAAACGGGTGAGGGAGACATGACAGCGTCCTACCCGGTTCATGTGAGGACGAAGGGGCTGGTGCAGCAGGGTGCGCGGCCATGGCGAGGTGAGGCAGAGCTGTGCCGTGCTGGGTCATCGAGGTCATCGTATTTGGTGCCAGCATGGTGGAGAGCTCCTGCAGCGGCGGCGTCTCCTTGTCGTGCTGGGCTCCGGGTACTACAGCGCTGTCCCCTCCTCGAAGTGGCGGCGGCGATGGCCAGCACCTCCCTTCCTCCTCTTCTACTCCTCCTTCTCCTCTTTCCCTATCTCTCCTCTCTGTGCTCTGACCGCGGCGGCGGCGAGGGGGAAAAGAATCCCCGAGCTCTAGGGTTTAAAGGCGATGACTAGGGGGGTCTTATAGGTGGTGAAGCAGGCCGAAATGGCCTTTGGCCAAGTGGGCTGAGAGAGGTTCAGGTGGGTTTGGGTGCAAGCCAAGTCTTGGGCTCGTTGGTCTGGACCTGGGTCAGGGTTAGGGGCGGATCAGGTCTCGAGCTAGGGTCAAAGCCGGGTTAGGGTTTGGAATTAATTTGAATGGTTTGATTCAAATTAAATCCCACTCAAGAGTCAGCATTTGAAATTAAATTGAGGGCCAATTTTCAACCAAGAAAAATAAATCCAACTCGAATTCGTTTAAACAAGGTAGAGCCAAATAAATCCAATCACTCCAAATATTTCCACACTAGTGAAATAATATCCTTATTCATATTCAAAATTTTGACATTTTAACATTCTGAAAAAATCCTTGGCCTAATCGGCAAGGTTTCTATGTGGCTGCCTGTAAGTACCGCGATGGCGTCTGGCGACCTTGGAGTGTATGGGTTAAATAGCAACAGCCAGATTGAAGCCTTTCAAGGTGGGTTCAGCTCATCTTCTTTGATCCTGTTTCTTTTTTGCCGTCCAGATGCTGCAGCCCTTTACTGAGTGTGATTAGGATGCATTTCCCATCGTTTTGTTTGCAGTTTCAGCTGATGAGTGCAAAAAAAAAAAGATGACCCCTTAGTGAATCAGGGTCTTTTTTTCTCCTTCAATCAGTTTGTAGTTTCTACAATTTCTTTTCATTTTTTTTACACTTGCAAATGCTCTATTCCTTACCTTAGTTACGTTATGGTGGTTTTATATGTTTGAGTCATTTTTAGTTGCTGCCTGCAAAGCAGTTGTTTAGTTTATAAATTTATGATTAGGCTACCTTACTTATATTGCCTCATGTTTTATGATATCAGTAGATTTGGAAAATTTGATCTTAAATAAAAATCAAGTTGCTATCTATAGCACAGTTATCTAGATAACCCACCTTAACAAATCCGTAGCTAGAGTTTGGCATGAAAATTCCGCTTATTTTAGCATCGCAGATCTGGTATTATAAAGGAACAGTAATCCTATTTTTTGCAAAAAGTAAAGATACTGATAGATGCAGCTAGGCTACTCTTTATGTGAAGTATATGTATGTTCAGTAGGGTTTGATATAGTTATTCTGTTTTTTGCTAGTTACTATTTTTTTTCCGTCTTGCAATGTGCCATTGGCCTGTAATTAGTCTTGTCCATACCTGTTTCTAGATGATTCAAAATTCAAACATTTTGTAATCTTTTTTTCTAAAATAGGTAGGAGACATTTTGTAATCTTGTCTAACTACTATCTGCAATTGCAGATCACTCCAACCAAGGAAACAGATATTGCTTTAGTACCAACACAGCAAGGTGTAAGGTCCATCAATTCTCCAGATATCCTTACTCAAACCGCAGTTGCAACATCAACAGGTACACCACACAAGAATGATGACACCATTTTAGCTAAGGTAAACTACAATCACTTAATCTCTTTCTTCTCATTGACTAATCACACAACAAAGAGTATTGACCTTATGAAATAACAGCACTTACCTTTTTTCAACAAAGGAATTTAGCCATATCCAACTATATTCCATCTATGTGATATTTTGCTTCATATTCCTGCTCTATCATGTAGTCTACTGCTAATCTAAAAGAGTTTTAGGATGGAGCTTATAGGAGTTTAGCCATATCCATCCATATTCCATCTATGTGATTTTTTGCTTCATCTTCCAGGTCTATCATATAGTCTACTGCTAATCCAAAGTAGTCTAAGGATGGAGCTGCAAATTCAGCAACTAAGATAGAAAAGACTATCACAAGTAAAAGGTCTGTATTGCCAATACAGATTTGTTTTTTCATAACATATCCAATAATAATCTCATATCTAACATGTACAATTTTTAGGTCATGCCCCTCACCTAGCAAGAAAATTGCCAGAAAACAGCTGCTTGATGAAGACAATGAAGATAAAGATGATGGTTGTGTCCATGACACTCCCAAGCTTAGGTATGCCCTTGCTACAAACTTCTAGATGAAACAGATAGATCAGCTACAGATAGCTACACTTGACAAAAAATTATTATCTTTATTAATCCTTGCCAATTTATGCATTTGCTACATCACAATATTATGAACATAATTTTTCTTATTAATCAAATAATCTTTCTGCGCTTACCCTTGCAAAAAATATTTTTGATTTAGGTACTCCTACCATGTTTACATGTCCTCCTGCTTATACAGTACATATCATCCTTGCTATTTTCTTCACATATCATCTTTGGAAATCATACTTGCTATTTCCTTCACATATAATATTTGCTATTTTCTCTTTACCTTATACAAATTGTCATTACACCAGTGTGAGGTAGCCACTTGTCACTGTAAACACCATGAATTGTTGCTTCATGTTATCTTCAACTATTTTATAACCAACACTGTTCTTGATAACTACATTTACAGTTCCAGCGCTGATGCTTAGAAGAAAGACGCAGATCAGCTCATGTTCTGTTTTCACAGTTGCAGCCCTGCCTAGGCCTACATCTGCTGAATTGCTACTACATGCAATATATTCAGCTGTTTTATAACCTCAGCATCAGTTAACTCTCTTTTGAATACTTCTATGGCTGCAAACGGTGTTATTTCCTACTTTTTAATATATTAGTACTCGCTTTTATTTGGATTAGCATTCTAAGCTACCTACTAAAATTTTTGGTATCTACTAATGCTGATCCTCAATTGTAATATATGGCTTGACAGAATCTATCGACTGCACATGCCATTCAATCAATAGTACTGCCGCCGCTGTTAACATATATATTTGCATGAGACAATTGCTATGTGTTTGCCTATCATTCAAAGCATTGCTTGTACTATATTTCTAATCTCTCCGGCTGCTACATTTCTATGTTTCGATCTGAATTTTTATGCTATATTTACTCATATATAGAGATATTTTTATATGGAATCAAGAAACTGATGATAGAGCGCGCAACGCGCACATTATGTTCTAGTGAACTTAAAGACTTAGGCCACCGGTACAACCGTGCTATCGCTGATTGCTGGGAGGAGGATGGTGGTGATCCTTGTGAAGTTTGCGGAGGACATGCCATTTTTATGAGAACACCATATTTTAATTGAAATAGCATGTTACATTACTGTTCGCACGAGACATGCATTATACGTACTAATACATGTTTCTACATTGACATGGCAATACTGTTGAGCTGTGGAAATAACAATTTAAAGTACATTTAAGAGTCAAAGGTGTACTCTGATAATCTGAAAATATTAATATGCAAATAAAAGTATTAATAGCTATTTATGAAAGTATATTTGGGGCATAATAAGTGAACGTACTGGTGTTCATATCGACTGACTTTATTATTTTTAGAGCCGAGTTCAGAGTTTTACGTGCACAACATAATTATATTGAGTCTCACAGCGTAGCACACTTCACCATATACATGGACGATAGTGTATGTATCTC
The DNA here is from genome assembly GCF_016808335.1 of Panicum virgatum. NCBI lineage: Eukaryota > Viridiplantae > Streptophyta > Magnoliopsida > Poales > Poaceae > Panicum > Panicum virgatum. The sequence goes on from NC_053138.1 coordinate 47,012,955, forward strand.
TTATGCAACATATTGCTCCGACTTTATTTTGTTTGTTTCAGTGATGCGTAGGGTGTGACTTGCTGATCTTTTATTAAGTAATCTCTACCTCCTGTACGGGCCATCTGAAGCACATGTTTCAACACAATCTTGTAGGCATAAAATTTGCATTCGTCTGATTTTTAAAACTTTTTTATTGCATCTTTTCATATCGTACAGCTGGTGGATGGTGAGGATGACGCAGTGATCCATTCATTAGCTTCAGCTTTCTGCTGATGGCATCTTTATTAAAGGACGATAGTACAACTTAATTGGGAACTGATATATGGGGACTAATAACAAGAACAATTAGTAAGTACTAATGGGCGGGTGCTGCCCGCATGCATATTATTCTCGGGAGGGAGCCGGAGGCACTACTATGGCCTGGCTCATTTTTATTTGTACTGTGGCCACTCACAAGATTCCTCTGCTTTTGGCGGTGCGTCATGCATGCATGCGCCTACTCGTCCGGCCCGTGGCCATGCGTCTTCTCTCGGGGGTGGAGGAGCTCTGCCACTGCTTGATCGCATGAATAGCGGCCTGCATATCCAAGACAAATAGAGATTGATCGGATTCATAGATAGATGTTGGTACAAACACAAAAAAATGTATACGTACCAGGTAAATGTCATGCTGCCTTGCGCGGCTTATCCCCCCATGCAGGACGTCAGTGAGATTGCGGGACTCGTCGTCTTGATGCTGATGGTCCAGCTGGAAAGCTGGTGGCACCTCGGCGTCCAGCTTGCACCACAGTTGGAATCGCTTGTTGATACCGTCCAAGAGCCCAATGGCGCCGTCGTAGACAGCTCGGTCTTCCGCTACTTGTTCATATGCTTCCTTGAGCAGCAACTGCCTGTGGACCTTCTGCACCATCATCTCCATCACTGGCGTGCGGAACATGGCCTCCGCCGGTAAGCCTGTAACCGTTGCGCGCTGCATCTCATGGCTCGACAGCCATGAGTAAATGCATCCAACACCCAAGCCCTTCCTGAGGATGCCCACCATTGCATTGACGTCCCCGTCAATGCTGCCCAGGTCAAGCAAGGACTTCGGGGTGGCTGCTTTCCAGGATTCATCAGATTGCTTGAACTCCATCCACTTCCTCTGCAGCATGTTGGCTGCAATGGACTGCAACACTGGGTCATCAACACCATCTTTCTCCTTGGCACCACCAGCATCCTTCTTCAAGGCCTTCAATTCCTGTAGGATGCCTATGAGCAGGTCCACCACCTTGAACCGGACCATCTGCTGCAGGACCAAGGGGAATGGAGGGCATGGGTTTGCAGGAAGCGATCCATCCTGGGTCGTGTGAACCGCGACGGACACGGAGCAATTGTTAGTTGAGGTTGATGCCTGCCCACCCGGCATATCCTTGTACGTGACCCTAGCAGTGATCCCACTCAAAGTGGTATAGTAGCCACGCTCCCAAGACCCAGTCGTGTAACTGAAGTAGACGACCAAGTCCTTCACCTCCCCAGCACACAGCATGCCAATTGAGATGCCTGATCCAGGAGCAGCCCGGCGTGTGTAGCCCCCGGAGTCGACCCTTGTTATCTCCAAGCTGCTTGACGTGATGTCGACGCAGGTGTCAAAGGCGACGATGGTCTTTAACCCGGCTAGGCAGACAGCCAGCGCCTCCATGATGTTCTTGTCGAGGTCTTTGTTGTCTGTGATTGAGGAATAGGTTCCATAGGATTCTTTGGCGATGTAGTGCAGCGCCTTTGGGTCAGCCTTGAACAAGCCCAAGGTGTGAACTGGGTACTTTCGGAGGAGGCCTCGGATGGGGTCAGTGGGGGCAAGACTCTCATGGCTCCACATGAATTGGCTCTTGTCTACACCATCCGAAATGAGGACGATGCAGCCTGCCCGCGTCTTATCAGCACGGTCATCCAGGAGCTGTAAGCATGGGTACATAAAAAATTATAAAACAATAAAAAGAGGAAAATATTTTGTAGCGAAGAAGAGTCTAACTAAGCTACAGTCTGATAATAATAGAAATTTGGAGTAACGACTACATGAATCAACTGTTTTATTTTTATGTAAATTCAAAAGTAAAATACCTAAATAAATGGAGTGTAGTTATAAGAAAAATTAATTAGAAAAACTCAGTGATCAAATTTCTGCATGCACTCTAAAATCTAAAATTAACAAAGTACGGAGGGCCTTCATATATATGAAGTGTAATATCTTCCTCAATAATAATAATTGGAATAAATATTTTGGCGGCTAACACTATATAGCTAAAGATAGGAACAAAGCATAAATAAGAAAAATGTTAGAACGTGTCTACAACCACCAAATGCGTATGTATTCTGTTGAGCAGTTGAGGGCCCAGATAACTTTGGTCTCGGGAGTAAAATGATTACCTTGCACCTCTCATGGATAACCATTAGCACGTAGCTAGCATTAGTAATCTTATTAAGTGCAATAAGCTATTGAAATATATTGTATATTTTGAGTTATTGGAAATCATATAGTCTAACAAGGATATGAATATAACAAAATAAAGAGATATTCGAGAAAAGAAAAGCAAATTAAAGGAAAAAAGAGGTTGCTTGCTGTGCAAATTTGCAATTTGCAGGGACCGACTTGCTAGTTAACACTTTTACTTGAAAGTACAGCCGGAGTGCTATGCCTACGTTTATCCTCTCGTTGGGTTACATCCTAAATTAGTTTTGGCCGCTGGATATTACCATCTATTATTGTTGTCATTTTTACTAGAAAGTATATATATGGAAATGTTATCAACTATTTAATTCTTATGTGCAAACCTAAATAAATTCATATTTGAAATCAAATTGAGTAGCTAAGCTCGCTACATACCTTCACAGCATGCTCCAAGCTTGGTTTAAAGGCAGTGTCGCCCTGAGTCACGAGCCCATCCACTTTTTTCTCAATAGCCATCCGACCACCGCCTGAAATTTCTAAAATGCCAGTAGTATGCTCTTTGATGACCTGATCGTTGAATGCTACGATGGCAAGGCGGTCATTGTCATCAAGCTGACTTATTATAAACTTCAGGGCATTTTTCAGCAAATCCATCTTTGATGGCGTCTCATCTGACGATGATGCCATCCAGCTAATGCTGTGGCTAACATCAAGCAATGTAACTATGTCAATGGACCCATTGCTCTTCATAGACGAGGGTGCTTGGACACGCACCACTGCCGTCCCATTTAACCTTGCTCTGTGACTGTAGTCAACGAGAAGTATAGGGGGGTTCATGGCAGCATTCACTCTGACCTTTTCTGAGGCCATCTTAACCTGCATTTGAATTTTAGAGTCCGAGAAGCCTTTAAAATTTACTACTACTCGCTTCAGTAAGGTAAACAAGCGATATGTAGAATCGAACCTTTCCAACTTAGGATATATATTTTTGATCAACAATTATATATATATGTATATAAATATAAATATATATATATGTATATGTATGTGTATGTATATATATATATATATATATATATATATATATATATATATGGAGAGGCTAAACTGTGGCTAGCTACACAATACACTACTAGAAAAATTACTTAAGGCATCGGTTGAAAATGCCCTTTAGTACCGGTTCAAGAACCGGTACCCCGAATCCGGTACCTAAGGCTTGGTCTTTGGTACCGGGTAAAATAACCGGTACCTAAGCATTTTTATCAAAAATATGCGCGCGGGTGGAGGCTAGGATTCAAACTCGGGACCTCTTGCCTCGCGTGTACCATCCTTACCATCTCACTTACGCATTACTTGTGATGCAAAGAGAGATATTTTTCTTTTAAAATAACCCATGGACGAACCTTAGCACACCGGGTGGTAACACCACCCGGTGCCTATGTGTAGCCTTAGGTACCAGTTAGTGTTACCAACCGGTATCTAAGGCTCTCCATAAACTTCCATCCATCGCAAAAGTACTGGTATGAAGAAGAACCGGTACCAATACTAGCATAGGTACAAATACTACCAATACTAGCATAGTTGGTGTTGCCACGGAGCTTTTTTGAAGTTTTTGTTTATCATGCCAGCTCTCGTCCAGGTGCACGCGCTTCTTTTAGCATTGCACAAATTTGCACAGATACTTCTAATTTGGAGGATACGAATTTGTGAAAAGCATTAGAATGGCAAAATGATGCATTCAAATTTTCAGGTAGTGGTACATAGTTTTTTCTAGTATGGCATCTTGGCCACGATCTGCAGGCTCAAATTGCACATGTAGTGTTTTGATGTGATTCTGACATGACTCGCTAGTAAATAAATGTGGCAATTGAATATATAGACACACTGAGAGCTGTACGGATTAATAAGATATGACCTGGGGGCCACTTAACTTGTCAGGTTTTAGTCCTAAAAAAAAGGGTGTTTTCCATCTCCTTAGTCCTTACCCCATCAATGTCGATATAAACTACGGGGTACCATATATTAAATAGGCTTGATGCAATCAAGTTTTGACTTTGGAACTGCGTTTTCTTTTGTAAGGGAAATATAAATTCTGCCCTGTATACTAACTAGCATGACATAGGTGTTAAATTGCCAAACATCTAAATATGTGACATCCAAATTCACCTTGGTGTGTGGAGTGCACTGATGGTGCTTCCTACTTAGAACCTCATGTACAGAGTTGGATGGAGAGGGTGACGGGCTGTATGTGCTTAATTACCAGACGGAGACGTCGATTTGGTGTATGTTGTTGCGGCGGGGGTGAGGTCGTTGCTGACTGGAGCCCTGACCCAATCCCTGGTATCTGTGGTGATGAGGAGGATGGAGAGCAGGGGACCGGTGCTGCCATTATATAGGGAGGTAGGTGATGTGAGCTCTAAGATTTCCGGAGGAATCATGGTGGAACTTCCGGCATCGGTGCAAAGCTCTCGCGGTCTCATGTTCACCGTACATTGTGGTGGAGCCAGTTTTGGAGAAAGAAAAGAGAATAAGTGAGCCTGATTCATTTCTTGTGGTCTGCTTCTTCTCTTGGCTGAAGGAAGGAGAATCCTGATTCATTTCTTGCGGCTTGTGTCTCCGCTCGGCTGAAAGGAGAAACCTAGCTTTTGAGTTGTAGGACAGCGTGGGTGGGTCGCTCTTATGTCCTGCCAAAGCCGGCGCCGAGTTTGTTGCCCAAAGTGCCAAGAGTGTCGCTCCTCGGCAACATAGAGTTACGTTTTCCCATGAATGCCAAGTGTGACTCCAGCTGTCAACAAAAAAATGTTGCCTTCCTAGGATAGGGGCATGACCTTTCCCTGTTGCTGGATGCCTGGATGTTCCGTATTGGTATTTAAGGGAGCTGATAAAGTTAGCATTGCAGGAGGATCACAGATTGTTGCCTCGGCACTGCCTGAATCGTGTGCGCGCGCCTCGGAGGCAAGAATAAAGTTTTTCATTCCTTGTGTGGGTGCCTTTGTAGGCTTGTGTCCCTAGCATATCATTTGCTTTCTAATGAAACAAGGAATTATGCCTACTAGAAGCTGAGGCGCGTCTATCTCTTCAACGCTCCCCTCTCTTTTCCCGACCACCAAGAAAACTACGTAAGAAAAAACGCAAAGCAGACAACGTACCAGTGAAACAAGCCTGACTCCCGATCTGAGAAGTAAGTTCGGTGAGCAGCCCCAAATCATAAACAAAACGAGGAAACCCCACTATGTAAGAAACGCCCTAAGGTGACGGGTATCATCGTGCTAAGATGTCCGTTACCTTTATCATGTCACTAATGACTACTCAAAAGTGACGGGCTGAAGCCCGTCATCTATGTCATCACAAATGTGACAAGTATCAGTATTAGCCCGTCACCTATGTCATCACAAAGACGATTTTTTGCGCGAATATGCGCGCGTGTTATTTTTCCCACCGTTACCAGAATTTGAACCCACAACCTTAGCCTCGCGCGTACCCCCCACCACTGGGCTACACCATCACATGTGACCAATAATGAGATATTTTTCTTTTGTCATCACTTTCAAAAGTCTTATATAACCCATTTCACAGCTATAATGGTCGGGACCTACAACTTTCATATATACTATTTTTCCATCTGAGGCTACAATCGCAGCATTAGAACACGACGAAGAAAGAAACAAAAATCTTTTTTTTCCATGCCCGCAGTCACCGGCCCCATATTTCCACCATGTCTTGCAGTTTGAATAGTAACATTTGTACATCCAACGCAACTAATGATGCGTAATTCAGTGGAACTATCTGCTTTCTACTTGCATGTCTTTATCAGGTCCTACCACCTCCATCCAGGTAGTCTCACCAGACTCTACACAGATACACAGGAGAGGTAACTCCAACAAAAGCAGCGTTTGACTATTTGAAAGTTCATAAAAGGTGGTGACACAATGCACGCTGAACTTCGGATTGCTGAGACTATCTGAAACACCACGACTAAGATAGAAAGAGCACGTGACGGCAGTCGCACGTAGTGTGGAGATACGTCCGTGACCACTCCAGCACAGTGACAGGCGACACGACGACTTCTTCCGGATGATTGTACAGAAACAGGGATCCGCCACGGCGATTGGGCCCTGCGGCTGCTCGGGCTGTAAGAGGTCGACCTCTAGGTTTATTCCAATAATAAATTTACAAACATGAATTGAGTCATCCCCGTACACGAGAGGGTAGATCGGCACGAGCAATTATGGGTACAGATCAGGATGACTTAATTAAGATAGAAGAAGGCCAAGAACCCTCCGGCGATAGTGACGACAGCCATGGTCCAGACCACCGCGGCCACCACCGGCGGCATCAACAGCGTCACCTTGGTACAAATTTGTGAAAAGGTTTAGAATGGAAAAATAATGCATTCAAATTTCCAGGTAGTGGTACATAGTTTTTTCAAGTTTGGCATCTTGGCCACGATCTGCAGGCTCAAATTGCACATGTACGATGCGTTCGTACAAAAAAAAGTTACACTGGGGCCAGTTTCAGAAAGAGAAGAGAGAACAAGTGAGCCTGATTCATTTCTTGTGGTCTGCTTCTCTCTTGTCGTTGGAAGGAAGAAGAATCCTGATTCGTTTCTTGCAGCTCGTGTCTTCGCTCGGTTGAATGGAGAGACCTAGCTACATAGTTGCTAGTGGAGCTAGTAAGGCTATATACAGAGATCCTAGCTAGGATCGAACCCAACTTCTGGAGGCAGGGGCGGAGGCCCTTTTCTTCTTTTATAAAGAAAGAGAAACCTATTCGTTTCTTGTGGCCTGTTTCCTCATTCGGCTGCAAGGTCCTTCCTGGTGGTGCCTTCTTCTGTGGATCCACTCGCTTAGATAGTCCTCGCAGTGAGCCTTGTCATAAACGGTTACAGAAGAGGGCCGCGGAGATGTTGCTCAGCTGAGTTTTATTTTTTTATTTTTTTGAAATCTTTGCGCACAGAGTGAAAACCGAGAAATCGAGGCTTCTGTCGAGTGTCGACTCCCAAGTCTGCGTTTCAGAATTAACTGAACCTCGACATCCTCTCTTGAACTTCTGAACCCTACTAGAAAAAGTGCCATAGCCACCGGTTGAGATTGCCCTTTGGTACCGGTTTCTTGAACCAGTACCCCGAAAGTGGTACCAATGGCTCGAGCCTTTGGTACCAGGTAAAATAATCGATACCTAAGGCCTCCAAAATGAGACAAAATATTCTTTCGCTGGGATTTGAACCCGCGACCTCTAGCCTCGCACGCTACCCCTTTACCATCTCAACTACACAGTTGTTCTGATTAAGGAGATATATTCCTTTTAAAGTAGCACATGTATGAGCCTTAGATACCGGTTTGTGTTACCAACCGGTACCAAAGGCTCCTAAGGTACCGGTTGGTAACACCAACCGGTACCTAAGGCTCGTCTATAGGTACCGGTTGGTGGTACCACCCGGTACTAATATAAAAATTACCACTCGGTACCTATGGAGAGCGTCGGTTGATAATACCAACCGGTGACTAAGGCCCATTCAAAGATTCCATCCACCCCAAAAGTACCGGTATGGAGATGAACCGGTACCTATGCTACCATAGGTACTGGTTCATCTTGATACTGGTACTTTTGGGGTAGACCTAAGGCTTGTTTTCTAGTAGTGGAAGTTCTTTTGCGCTTCTCAACTTCCTGAAGCTGCAGACTTGCCATTTACGTAGTATTAGTTGCGGATAGTTTACAATCACAGGGATCTGGGAAATATTTAGATAGCCAGAAGTACGTACTGAAAAAGATACGTTTTGCTACAGATCAGTAAACTCGAAAACTGTCCCAAATATGGAAAATTTCATGTTGCATCGACAAGTTCTCTGAATTCTAGCACTTCGGGCCCCAACTAAACAAGGGTAGTATTAAAGAGAGAGTCTCAAACTACATTTTGGGCAACTCTGATCAGGTTAGTTACGTTGAGGAGTAGTTCATCGTGCAGAGAAATTGTGGTGAGACAAACATAGAGTTTGCCTTGGCTTGCACACACCGTGATATGAATTGAGAAGTCACTAGTGAAGCACGGTATGTATTTTATAGCATACATGTTTCTGGGGAAAGGAATCATACTCTTTAGTTTCTTGATTTTATAAACAAACAAGGGAATAATTTTTGTTCCAGGCTGTCATTGCAACCTAAAGTACTAGTGTAAACCCCAAGTAGGATAATGCAGGGATGACCACATTGGAGGCACAAAAGTAGAATTGACATTAACACATCAAAATTAAAAATATGTAAGAGAATGACCTGTCCAAGAGAACAAAGAAACGTAGAAGGCCAAGAAAACAGAATAACCTTACTGGTGCTAGAGTTGGCCCACCATAAAGCTTATTCTTTTTACCATTATCAATATGATGCAGCTCAATTCCCCCTTGATTGAGAATCACTGACATGAGATCCTTTATTTTGTGATGGAGTTGAAGCACCCGCTCTTGGTTCCGCACCAGATGCTGCTGCTCCCAGTACAGCAAAAATGACGCACACTTTTAAAACAATATCTCTTTCATGAACCAATTTTGTCCTCAATAATTAACATTTTTCCTAGCACCACAAGAACCAGCAAGTTTCCCCTGGTGGTTAATTAAACAGCCAAACATCATGCATGTATTAATCACATCTCCACCAGCTAAACACACTTGAAGAACACTAAGAGACGGTGACCTCAAAACAATAAGAAATATATTCCTTTGTTTAGCATAGCTATCGCCATCCATATTTCAATTTTGCTCGCTAACATTGACACAAATGCACGAAGGAACACATCGCTACTATCTGAAGCGTACAAAGCTCATGTAGGTAATGAACTTTTCAAAATAAAAACAAAAACAATCTCCAGTTATATGCCTTCCTGGATCATCCTAAACTTAAATAATCAGCCCATAAACCTATAGTCCCTCCAGATTTTTATACTTGTCTCTGGTTAGTACAACTTTGCACTAACCAGCGACATGTACTTGAGTCCGGAGGAGTATACTACAGGAATACATTCATAGACACTGCAAAAACGAAAAGGCAGGAGTAACATAGTTTGTATGGTATTCTACTTTTACAAACTCATTGTTCTTGAGCATATATATCACTGCACATATTTCTTCATTTTATTAAGTGAAGTATTCTCTTTCAGGAGGCAATACCTGTAGTGTAGAAGTTGACATATGGAAGAACATCATAGAATCCCAAACCCTATCCTATCTTCCTAACACAGCCGGACTTCAGATCAACACTGAAGAAACCATCGAAAGTCCGCAAGAGAACACCAACACCTTCCGCAAAGCCAACTACCACACGCGAGGTCACGAGGGCAGTAACAGGGAGCAAAGCATTGGGCTGAGCGTAGCTCGGTTGTTTGAGCCTCCCGGTGGGGAGCTCACCCGCCCGGGTTCGAGAACGGACGTGCGCGCGCTTATTAAGCCTCCAGTGAGGCCGGGGACAGTAGCGAGCCCCATCATTCAAAAAAAAAGCATTGAGCTCAATGGATCTCTGTGACCATCTCACATCCTATATCCGGACCATCCTCCTTCCTGGACCAAAGGAAGAGGCTTGACTCAATCACGGTGGCGAATCCCAGTCCACTAGTGGCCGTGACCACAATGTGATGCCCGTGAACTGCACGTGGTAATTCTATCACTGACATCTCTCCTGTGCCCTAATCGTACTTGAGGATCCTGATGCTCATTTCAAACATGAAGTATAGTGTGTTCCCCACAAGGGTACATGGCCCCCGATTGATATTGTCGCCGCTGCCATGCTCGACACAGGTGAGCTCGCTCCAAGCTCCAGCCTCAGAGGAGTAGACATAGGTACGCGTGAACAGCTCGAGGTCATCAGTGGCCACGAACACAATGAGGTCGGCCATCATGGGGTCCCATACGATGAGCTCCCTCTGCTGCTGGGGCTTGGGGTGGTAAAGGGCCCAAAAATTTAGCCTAGAGAATTCAAGGGCTGGGCCTTAAAAGGGTCGGGCTCTAATACTATACAATTTTGAACTAAAAATATAAGAGTCATGTTGGGCTATGAAGAGGCCACTAGGGTCATGGCCCATTACCACCCCTAGCTGAGGCTGCAGCGAGAGGACATCGAGGAGGACGACGTCATCATGGTGGGAGTCAAGCGGGAGGTAGTCGGTACAGCTATCGTCCGGGGGCAAGGCGGTGGTGGGAATGAAGCGAGCGGGCGCCCGGTGGTAGTAGACGAAGCCTAGGAGGGGCCGCGTGCGGCGGTGGTGCTCGCAAAACCGGTGGTGGAAGCTGGGGTCGGAGACGGTGCGGCACTAGCCCTTGCAGACCAGCGCGGCGTGGAGGAGGCACTCGGGCTTGTCCGGCGGGAAGCGGAGGAGGACCACCTTGATGAGGTCATCCACCAGCAGCTGCGCCATAGCTCGTCGCTGGCAGAGCTCGCTAGCGTGTTGTGTGTTGGTGGAAATGAGGCTAGCTACCTGGTCTGGATGAACCAGGTGGAGGGGCACCTTTGCCTGCTAGGTGGGGCTTGGGACACAGCTGCCGTGGAAAATGAACTACACAAGTTCCACTATCAGCGAAAGCTTAATAACAATTGCAATTCACCTATCAGACTTGATTCAACTAAATTGAGGGGCACCTCTTCCGGCTAGGTAGGACCAAGGCTGCAGCAGCAATGGAAAATGAACTACGCAAGTTAACTGATGTGCATGGCACTGTGAAGGGTGAATGGTGGTGGCACGCGCAAGGGAGAAGAGAGGGGCGGAGGCGGCTCACCAAGGGGAAGGATGCGGTGAGGCGGAGCTGAGGAAGCATGCGGCGTTGAGGAGGGAGGCTAGCGGTGGTGTGATAGATGACGGGAAAGCCGAGGAAAAAGATGAGGATGGGGCAGCGAGGGCACGGGCGGAGGATGACGCGGTGAGGCGATGCCGGAGAGGGATGGCTCGGGCACGGCTCGGGAAAGGCACGCGGAGATGGGGAAGAATTCCGGCGTGGTGGCGAAACGGCCAGACACGGAGGTGGCAACGAGGAAGGGGAACTTCCCCCAAATCCGCGTGGAATGCGAGCGGGACGATGAGAGTGGAGGGCTGGGAAGGTGAGGAGGTGTGCATGGAGCAGCATGACATGATTTAAGGGGCGCGGAGGGATGGAGGTAAGCCTTTGTTAAGCGGATCCGCAAGCACTTGCTTGGTACTTATGGGTTCAATACTTTCAATATGATTCTAGATTTTCTCCTTGACAATGTAACTCTTAATGTCATTGTGTTTGGCAGCACACATGACCTATTGTCATAGGAGTGAAATACTTGATTCCGGGAATGATTTTATTAACTTTAAGTGCCTGCTAGGTGGCCTCATATCTTGTTATACAGAAAAAATATGCATCACTGATGATACCACAACTGTCTATTTGTTTGGAGCTTTTCCACATTAAATTCAGTATTTTCTTTGCGCATTCAGTTGTTTTTCTCATATTTTTGGGTTATTCAAGACTTTCACCAATAATTTTTGTACACTCGTTTGGGTTCAATTATGCAGAGATCCAGTTATTCAGGAGCAGCTCTGTGACACCTCAGGTGTCTAACTATTAGAACATAAGGTGATATGTGCAATTGTGTGTTTAGCTTTGTGTGTTAGTCAAAAAATTTCAATGCAAATTAGGGGTATATTTGTAATTATACAAAATTACTAGCCCATTTTTGCAAAAAAATTTTAACTTAGGGAGTAATTTCAAAAATTTTGAAGGATTTTCTTGCAAAATGTAAGTAATCATGATTTTGGCAGCTTTATTGCATTTAAGTCTAAAATTGTGACGAAATTGCAATCAAAAAGTATTTTTTTCCTTATTTAAATAGAGTTCTTTCAAAGTTTTCAAAATATTTTAAAATCCTTTGATCTAGTGAAAAATTGCACAACATGAAAGTTGTAGATATTGAAAAACTGAACAATTTTCATTTTGGGCACTTTTTCTTTTGAGCCCTAGATCAACAGAAATTTTTAGTTTTCACTTGCACCCCTGAACTTTTCTGTAATTACAACCAAATCCCTCACTTCATCTCCTACCTCCAGCTCTGCTAGAACAGCGCCGCCACTCACCGCCGCTATTTCCATCACCCCTGGTTGCTCCGCGCCGCCATTTGGCGTGCCGTCAAGCTTCTACATCGCCTCCTGGACCCCATCAACCCTCGCTGGCACCCTCTTCCCTCTCCAAACAGTGCCGCCGCTGCCGCCGCCCCTTGTTTCTCCCTCCGGCAAGCTAGGCCGCCGCGGGAACCACCTCCCTAGGACCCAAGACGCCCCACGTGTCACCCTCAAGCACTGCAGCCACCTTGAACCGCCTCTGCTTGGCTGCTAGCCCCGCGCCACGACCTCCCGAGAGCTCCCCTGCATTGCCACCTCACCGGCCGCCGTGGACCGCCCGTTCTCGTCGCCGATTTCGCTTCGACCTCAGCCAAGATCATCCCTGAACCCATCCTCGTGCTCATCCTTTCCTTTTCTGGCCTATAAAAGGCCCGGCAGAGTCCCATCGCCGGCCAGCCCCGCCGCCCCTCTTCTTATACGGCGGCGAGCTCAGCTCCGCCGTCGATCCTCCACTACAGGCCCACCCCCACCACCCTGTCCCCCTTGCTAGCCTCGCCTCGCTCCAGCGCAGCTTATCCGCCACTCCTCCCTGCCAATCCACCACCGGAGCACCGCCGTCGACGAGCCTCTCCGCCGCCGCACTCTATCCTTCGCCGACGAGCCCTCTCTGACCACCCCGAACCCTATACAAGTACACCAATAGGTGCGCCATGACCTCCTCTCGCTCCCTGGTCTCTTTCCCCTCACCGCCAGCGACTGGCCTCGCCGGAATCCGGCCACCCTCCTCTGTCCCCCTCACCCAAATCCGGCCAAGGACACGATCTCAAGACATTCAAAAACATTCAGGGTCCTTTCTGCAAAAAGACCTTTATCCGAGGTGTGGGGAGTCCGCCGAGTCGGCCGTATGGGGTGGGCGAGAGAGAACAGTGGTGGCCAGAGGTGTGATTTTTCCGACGTGCGAAAGTGGATTGGGTGCGGGTCGATGGTTAGGGGGGACACCAGAGGTGTGATTTTTCCGGAGTGCGGCAGTGGATTGGGTGCGGGTCGATGGTTTGGGAGGGGGGAGGGGAGGAGGCCTCCTGGTTTCCTTGCTTGCACTGGTAGCATAATCATCTCGCAGAATCAGGGGCGTGATTCCCGATGGTTTCGAATAAAGCGTCCTTCCTTATCCATAAACACTGCTCTGGTGATGGTTTTTGAACCATAAAAATCACTAGTTTTTATGGTTGAGACGTTTGGTTTTTACTCCACAAATGACTCCTTTAATTATGCATTTGATTTGGCGGTTTACTGCACCCTCCGTGCATGCATGTTTCGGGGATCCATTGCTGTGAATTATATGCGGTGGTGGGTGGCTCGCTGGAGAGGTGGCGGCGCCGCCAGCGCGCTGATTAATATTTAGCGGTCTGGGAGTCAAATAGACAATAGGTCTATTTAGCTCACAGCGAGCTAAATATCATTCAGCGGACCAGCGGTGCTTCGCGCCGGAGGTCTGGCTAGCCTCTAAGCCGTAAAAATTCTTGGTGGCAGTAAAAATCGTGTGTAGGGTCTTTTCCGCATCCGTCTTGATGTGTTGATGATCCATCCTATAGTCCTCTCCTCGATTCGTGGCAGTAAAGTTTGTTTGTAGTACGGGAGGGCTCTCTCGAAACCTCTCCCCTTTTCTACATAGAAGAGAGGCGAAAAGGGGGCGAACTCACTTTCCTGTGCTCCTGCCGGCCGGAGCGTCGATTCCCTCTGCCTCCGATGGCCTTCCGGCCTTCGGATGTGGGGGGAATCCGCATCTCCTCGCCCGGCGGTGTAGATTAGGCCTGTTCTACGGTTTGTATCCCGGCGGCGGCTGCTCGGTGGAGGTGGTGTTGCCTATGTGGAATAAGGTATTGCTCGTCCCGATCCACCTCGCCTTCTTTTGCTCCGGAAATGGCGATGGGCGAGTGAGGTGGGGGTCTTCCTATGTGGAGGCTCTGTTCAGGAGTTTGCCGGCGGCACATCGTCCTGGTTGGAAGGTGCGTCTTCTGGCTTTTTGGTTCGAGGATAAAGAAGCAGCTTCGGGTTGTGTGGAAGTTTGGAGAGTGGACCTGGTTCGCATATCTTGTGGCAGCGTCTGTTGTCGATATGGAGCTCGGGGTGTGTCCCCGGCCGATGTAGTACCGACGGCTTCATCCCGTCCCAAACGGGTGTCTACTGCTGCTACCTCCAAATCCTCATGGCGATTGGGCTCCTTCCGACCTAGGATCCGTGGTGGAGGTCCTCCGGTGATGGCCGGCGGCAGCGGAGTCAGGTGGATTCGATCGGCACAGTGCCTAGGGATTTGTTTGTAATTTCTATGTTTGGTAGGGGCCTCTGTGTAAAAGGTCGAGATAGCTGCCTTCTCTATCCTTCCCGAATGTACCTGTACTGTCTTTGTACTCTCCTTAAATTTTAATACAGGTATGTTTCTATCAAAAAAAAAGTTCGTTTGTAGGTCAGGGCGGTGCAACAGCATGTTAGGGTGCTGCATTAGGGTGACGTGCGGCCGATGTAGCCCCGCTGTCGTCCTCTCCTCGCTCCAGTCTTCTCCGGTGGATGGAGGCCTGCATCAGGCCTCTTGATTAAAATATTTCATGCTTCTATTTTCTCATTTAGGCATGAGCTTTTGTTCCTCATGGTCAGCACCCTGTAGGTAACCCAAACTAGTCTGCATGCAGGGCATTATCTACTGCTGGACAGAGAGAAAATTTTGGCCGGAGTTAATAATGCTTACATGCACGACATTGCGGGCGAGTGTGTGCGAGATTCTTGCAAGAGCAATGTACACATGGATTTGGCCCAAGACAGCACTCGGGGAATAATTTTCCAACACACAGAAAGTAGTAATACATTTAATTAATTTTCAGAAAAAGTAATATTAAATTGGCCGTTGACAACGCTTTGTAATTTTCCAACACTTGGAAAGTAATATTGAATGGGCCTTTGACAATTTAACACTTGAAAAATTAAAACTATTAACTAAGGAACAATTTTCAAATTTTCAGAGAAGTAATATTGAATGTTTTTTACAATTCCATGGTTAATACAGAAAAGTAATTTCTTGCGTGCATTGTAGTCGTTGTCGGACTCTAGCACGATGCATGGTCCAGATGCAGTAATAATCAATCATGATCTCTTTGCTTGCCATGCAGTGCATGGGAGCATGCTGCGGCCTACATGGAGGCTTTATGGCCTTAATTTAAAATTGCACGGAGAGACATTCTAGGATGTAGTTATTATTAGTAAACCGCCAATGTGAGAGAGATTTCATGGAGAATATACACGGATATGTTTGAAAACTAAGTCAACGTAGAAATAATTTCCACTTATTATGACAAAATGTCATTGTTGTTCAAAATAATTTTCAAACATAAAGAAGTAAAATTTACATATACATAGAGCAGTATTTTCATAGACTTGACAGTAATATTCTTTCAATTGTGTTGGTCTCCACCATCAATTACTCAAATCTGCTGTTACAATGGGTTGTAGCCACATGAATCCCGCCACCGGACATGTGATTGGCAAGCATCAATGGATCGGTTTTCTCTATCTCAGAACGGTCCGATAGTATTTATTAATTAACAAGAGAAATATTTTTTTGGTCGAATGATACTTTGAACTGGCAATGCTTTTTTTACGGTGTGCCGGAAATCAACAGCAGAAGTTAGGTTCTTTGAGTAAGCCAATCACTCCATTTTGAGTTTTAGTTATTTCAAATAACATTAATTCAGAAGTAATTTCCAAAACTTAGACAAGTAATTTTCTAGGAGAAATAATTAAGCTCGCAATGGTACACGTCCACAAAATAGACAAAAAGAACTTGGAAATTTACTGGAGTAATTTTCCAAAATATGAGAAGTAAAAATAATTATGACATCAACCCCGTGATAGAAAAGCTATTTCTGTTACTATTACTCCTCTAATTCTATGATATTACACTCTGAGATTGATAATATTACTGCTCATATCAATACTCAGTTACTAGTTTTTTTGGAAATCAATTGATTACACTGCACAAACTTAATCCCCCCCCCCCCACCCACGTGACATGCATAAACTTCCCAGTACTTGTACCATATATTCCAAGCACATTAACTTGATGAAAGTAGTTTTAGTATACTACTAAACCATAAACTAAACTTACAAAATTATACTCCATATATTCCAAGCACATTAACTAAAAAATACTCCAACCATGAACCATAAACAAAAAAAAATAATCTTGTATGTACAACCTTTATAGAAAAATAAAGTATTAGATCTCGTATTCAACTATTGATCTTGCTGTGAATGGTCCAGCGGGGGAGAACACCATAATGAAGCTAATATTGTCACCAAATGGATACAATGATCTTTCCGCTCTAATCGATGTATTGTTGCTCAGCATTTTGGCAAGGAGGAGAGTATTAAGGCAAACAAAATTAATAGCTGCTGACGAATTGCCACCAATTATGGAGCGACATGACCATAATAAATGTGGCACTAATGTCTATTTTTTATTCAATTTGCGTTTCAATTGTTGCAGGCTTGCAAAATAAGGTTGTAGTAAATAGATTGGATATTTTACGGTTTTGGGACTTAATGCTGGCTAGTGCTCCGGCGGTGTGCTAAATATTATTTAGAGCACTGGGAGTGGAATAGTATATATATATATATATATATATATATATATATACCTTGCTACACTCGTTTGTAGTTGGTCCTACATATGTATCTCATCATGTATGCCATATCTGACCCAACAAAGAGTATGTACGTGGAGTATAAGATCATACTAGAACATCTATGATGGTACATACATAGAGTATATGGACATACTTATTTTTATATACTAATACTAAGGTATAATCATAATATATTTAAAAAATAGGGTTGTTTTTGAAAATTTTCATATATATTCCTTTGAAGTATCTTAGAATTAGTATGTGAACATACTCAAAGTGATAAATGAGTATGCAGATATACATATGGTGGTATACTGCTGGTGAGAATAGTACACATGAGTGTAGAAAAAACTCATCCTGTCCAAAAAAATCATAATATATATCCGCTCCGGCGACTGCCCCCTCCCACCCCGACCGTATACCAGGTGCATTTAATTAGGCCTACCATGTTCCAACGCACCCCACTGGCCGTTCCGCAAAATCCTTCCGAATCTATACGGTTTAACGAACCGTTTTCATATGTCAGCAACAGTAATATACAAGAGTGACTCACCAAGTTGGCTCATACTTTTTTTCCTCTTGTCTAACAGTTTTTCTAGTTATTTCATACGGCAAACAATACGGTGTTGCGGGAGGCCATATCAAATTTTTGGAACCTTGCTAATACGGTGTCCGCATTCATTTTTAGGGATGACTGTATTTTTTGTAGTTAATGCGGTATCGACCAGTTATTTTTTTAGTTTTTCAAGCAAAGTTATTTTAGTGATGAATGAGGTCACAAGGGATACACAAGGTGAGATCCCTTGGTGTATGCTCTTTGCTGATGATGTGGTGCTAGTTGACGAGAGTATGGCAGGGGTTAATAGGAAGTTAGAGCTGTGGAGACGCACGTTAGAGTCGAAAGGATTCAGACTTAGTAGGACCAAGACCGAGTACATGATGTGCGATTTCAGCGTGACTAGGCATGAGGGGAGAGACGTTAGTCTAGATGGGCAAGTGGTGGTCCAGAAGGATACTTTTCGGTATTTAGGATCGGTGCTACAAAAGGATGGCGACATTGATGAAGATGTTAGGCATAGAATTTCAGCTGGCTGGTTGAAATGGCGGCAACCTTCTGGCATCCTTTGTGACAAGAGAGTGCCACAAAAGCTAAAATGTAAGTTCTATAGGACAGCAATTCGTCCGGCGATGTTATACGGTGCTGAATGTTGGCCTACAAAAAGGCGACATGTCCAGCAACTGAGTGTAGCAGAGATGCGGATGTTGCGGTGGTTTTGCGGGCACACAAGGAGGGATAGAGTCCGCAACGAAGTTATTCGGGATAGGATCGGGGTGGCACCAATTGAGGAGAAACTTACCCAACATCGGCTGAGATGGTTTGGACATGTCCAACGAAGGCCTCCTGAGGCGCCGGTGCGTAGTGGGGTTCTTGAGCGGGTCGACAATGTAAAGAGGGGTAGAGCTAGACCTAAACTGACTTGGGATGGGTCGATTAAGAGAGACTTAAGGATTGGAATATCTCTAAAGAGATAGCTTTGGATAGGAGCGCTTGGAGACTAGCTATCAATGTGTCTGAACCTTGAACTTATTTCTTTCGGGTTTCATCTCTATTCTACCCCAACTTGCTTGGGAAAAAGGCTATGTTGTTGTTGTTTTGTAAGCAAAGTTATTTTTAGTTAATATTGTACCATCTGTATTTTTTAGTTAATTTGGTATCGACCATATTTTCTTTTAATACGGTATCGACCATGGCAGTTTTTTTAGTTGACTTATTTTAAATTTATGGACAGTATTATTTGCATGCGTGAATTCTGCACAAATACGTTAAAATGCATCACTTTACAACAATTCCCCGTATATTTTTTTTGAAACATATCTGCTGTATCTTTTTTCATTAACAAGCAAAATTCAAGCCCCCGCAATTTTTGGCCTGTAGGAATTCCATTTCAAAATTTTGGGAACCGCGCCAAGTGTCCAGTGGGCCCACATAATTCTTGGATTTGTTCAGTTAGATTTCCCACTCCCACCCCTCGTCCTTTCGTCTTCCTCACCCGGCAGCGTTCCCGAGTCGCCGCCCGCCGTCGAATCCGGGAGGTCCGCCACCTTCCTCCGACTAGATCTGCTGTCGCATGAAGGGATCCACCGTCTAGAGCTAGACCAGTAGCCCGCCCACTCCACTGCGATCGACGGTATGACTGGTGTATCTGTCGCCGCTCCCATCTCCGCTCCGCTACAGTCTGCACCCTGGCATCGAAATCGCCGGTGCGGTGCTGCCTTTTCAGCTACACTCCCATTCCAGTCAATTTATTTCACCGTAGGGGGCCGCACACTCGGGGAAGGTTCTTCGTACTAGTATGGTACCCCGGCCCACTACTACAAAAATAATTTGTTAGCAACACCCCATTTTTTAGGGGTCGGTCAAAATATAACTATCTCCTACAAAAGGAGCGAGGTTATTGTAGCAGTTACCCGCCCTTAGAAAAGAATTTTTAGGGGCGGGTGATGCCGTCACCCACCCTTAAAAATGATGCCATTTTCAGGAGCGGGTGACAGCTTCACCCGCCCCTGAAAAAAAATTGAAAAGTAGTGGAGCGGATGCCCCCTCCTCCCCTCTCTCTCTCTTCCATTATCTCTGTCTTTGCAGAGGCAGCAGCGCCGCACAGCCCCCTTCCTCTCTCTTCTATCACTTCGGTCCTTTCCCCATTTTCTCTCCCACGCCATCTCCTTTCCCCATCTCCTCCCTTGCAACGGAGCTACGGCGGCGGCACGGCTGGGCGGAGCTGCGAAGGTGGCGCGGCAGCGGCATGGGGCCGCGGCCGCAATGGAGCGGCAAAGGCGGCACGATGCGCGGCGCGGCGGTGCACACGGCCGCGGGACGTCAGGACAGCTCGCGGCGTCATAGTTGGCGCACAGGTCGATCAGCTCATCCTCGTTGTCATCCATGTCTTCCAGCTCAGCCTCCTCGTGCTCCATGGTGCGACGGCGGTGGGGTGTGTGCGCGGCGGGGCGGTGCGCGCCGCGGCGGGGCACATGGCCGCGGGGCGTCAGGGTAGCTCACGGCGTCATAGTCAGTGCGCAAGCCGACCAGCTTCTGCTCATCCTCATCATCATCCACGTCGTCCAGCTCGGCCTCCTTGTGCTCCATGGCGTGGTGGCGGTGGGGTGCGTGCGCGGCGGCCGCAGGGTACAACGGCGGCGTGGCACGTGGTGCAACAGGGCACATGGCCGCGGGGCGTTGGGGTAGCTCGCGGCGTCGCAGTCGGCGCGTAGGCCGACCAGCTCGTCCTCTTCCTCGTTGTCGTCCACGTCCTCCAGCTCAGCCTCCTCGCGCTCCATGGCTCGGCGGCAGTGGGGCGCATGCGCAGAGGTCACGGGGCATGTGCATGGGGACTGCGGGTCCCGACGGTGGCGTGGCAAGCTGCACGGTGGGGCACACGGCCGCGGGTGTCGGGTCAACTCGCGGCGTCGCAGTCGGCGCGTAGGCCGACCAGCTCATCCTCATCCTCGTCATCGTCCACGTGGTCCAGCTCGGTGTCCTCGTGCTCCATGGCTTGGCGGCAATGGGGCACGTGCACGGTGGTTGCGGGGTGCGTGCATGTCAACTGTGTGTCCCGACGGGGCACATGGCCGTGGGGCGTCGGGGCAGCTCGTGGCGTCACAATCGGTGCACAGGCCGACCAGCTCGTCTTCGTCCTCATCGTCCTGCGCGGCAGTCGCCGGGCGCGTGCGCAGCGGCCGCTGGTCGCGGCAAGACGGGGCACAGAGCCGCGGGGCGTCGGGGCAGCTCGTGGCGTCGCAGTCGGTGCACAGGCCGACCAGCTCATCCTCGTCCTCGTGCACTGTAGCAAATTATGGATTAATTAGGCTCATTAGATTCGTCTCGCGAATTAGCACTCAGCTATTAAAAAATTTATAAACAGATTTTATTTGATAATCTAAAATAGTAAGATTCTTTTTGATGTGACAGGGACTAAAAAAAATCTCTGGAAGCAAACAAGGCCGAAGGCTGAGTGTACCATACTACGCGGTTTCCAGGGGCATTCCATAACATACTGCCCATCACCTATGAAATACAGGTTAATGAAGGAAGGTAAATATCCTGACTCATGCCTCGTGGGTACCCCGGGAGCGATCCCTCATCACCGCGGTGCCGAGTGGACCAAAAGGCGAAGTATATTGTATTTACAAATAGTTTTCGCATGCCATTATAGAACTCAAACAAATGCCATTGAATATGTTGTCACATTGTTATCATTTCAGGAACACGTGACATCTTTAAAATACTCACTGAAGCCCAAGTGCTTCCACCTGATGGACATGGATGCTGGTCCTTTCCCAGGATCAGGTTTCACTGAAGTAGAAAAGCTCCATTTGGCTGCAAGATTCCCATCCAATAATCGGGTTTCTTAAGAGAAGTTCCTCCTCCTCGCTCGGGAGAGATTCACGGTACTTCTTTCACTCGGGAACGTCACGGGTACGGCGTCTGCTGCTCGCTTGCAGGCACTTTGCGGCATGCTGAAAAGCTGCGGTGCTGGTCAGTCTAGGATTCGCTCTCCCACTCAGGCATGAGAGCGGTAAAGAGGGAGAGGGCCCTAGGCTAGCGCTCTTGCTTCGCTGCTTGCCTCCTCCAGAACTGCTGCTGCACCAACTCGGCCTCGTGGACTCGGCAGAGGCTGCAACGAGCTGTTGGCCGGTGGGCCCTGCTATGCTGTTTCCCCACTGTCATTGCTATGGCAAGGAATAGATATCCTGCGCTGGATTTGTGGAGAGGGGATCGCTATTCCCTCGACGCGTCAGACCATTGTTTCCTCAGCTCAATGGACGGTGGGCCTCCGATGAACGTGGCCCCGGCAGGCAGGGATAAGGATGGTGGTACAAGATGTATAGCTGGGGAAAAAAAGGGAGAACGGTGGGTAGGCTGATAGGGTCATGGACCGCTCCGCCCGTAGTCAATCCATTGCCATCTCCTCAGATTCGCCTACAGCCACCTCACCGCGGTGTTCGATCCCGTCCGAGCAGATCGCACGACGCATGGCGCTGCTCAGGCGCATGTACTCCCTCCTCTCTCTGCTGCGTGGAGACGTGCCACTCCCCCATGCAAGCGTGCACCCGCTCCCTCTCCGTGCTGATGCCGAGGCTGGGCTGTCTCATCGGAGCAGTTGGTGGAGATCGTGCCATCCCGCCAGTCCTACGACGGTGGCCGAGATAAGTACCTCCCCACCCTCCACTGCCTGTTCCATCTCGCCTCGAGGCTAGACCCCAGCAGCAGCTTTGTTTTGCTTTGTTGTTCCCTCTGGTTCCTACGCCGTCCCAGACCAGAGCATAGACATTTGTGAGGTCCGCATCTTTCTTCTGCTTCCGTTCCTCTCTCCTACCCTGTTGAAACAACCCGGGTTTCCAAAAGGAGAACCCGAACCCTTGTATCGTCGTGATTGTCCCTGAATCAGTAGCTATCATACATAGAACTCATTTCAATTAGATATCACAGACATATCTCACGTTAAATAATTACATAGATTTATTTATTACATAATCCAAAGGATTGTAATACGAGTCTTTGATTACAAGCCCCTTGGGCTAAAAGAAAATAAACAGAAAACGGAAGCGATAGCTAAACTTCTGGGCATTCTTCATCTTCTCAACTCTTCTCCATAGGCAACTCGGAGTGTAGCTTGGATGTCCTTAACTTCTTCCTTCGTCGTCTTGGTTGAATCCTTCCAAACTGATCCTGCATCTATCGGGCTATCCCCAAGGACGAGATAGGTTCACGTCACCATTCATTTGCAAACTTTATGTGGATGCAATGGTATAAAAGTATTGCCAAAGGATAAGCTGGGTTTTCCTATGCAAGCCGCAGGCAAGTATATATATTTATATACCTCATCCAAACACCCTGACATTGGCCATACCGGCACTCCGGACACCCAGTCAACACACACCTCCAAAAACCCCCGAATTCGGTGCTCCGTAGGATGTGCCCAACACACAATCCCTAGCTCCCAATCCAAAGTTCGGGAAGGTTCACTCGCCCCTGCTAAAGTCCTAGACAACAACTCCTCATATGGTGGATCTCCACTCACACCAAGACTATCAGATCACGAATTCCCACTCAACACAAACACAACCTCATAGTTGCCAAAGCATTCGATAGTGAATCTAGATAATCACGGGATAACATGGAATACGGTAAACAAATGGCCATGTAGGTTCCATCACATCATGACAGAAAAGTAAAGCGGTAGCATAACTAGCAAGCAATGTCTAAATAGGGATTCAAGATGGAGATGGGCGTGAACCTGAGGGTTCTTCGTGGTCTTCCTGGTTCTCCTGGGACTTCTGGTCTCCTGGTACATCCTTCTGAATTCTCTGGTCGTCCGGGACGTCGGTCAGCTTCTTTCCGTAGGGACCTAATAGTAATTACATATAAACATAGGGGCCAAAGTGCAAAGATCCAATCACATAACAAAACCTACTCTAACGGGTAGAGCATGATTTTATAAGAATTATGAAACTGGTTTCATATTTTTCGGAGGTCCGATTAATTTATTATGAATTTTTGAAGACTAAAACATTTTTTGGAATTAATAAAGAATTATCAGAAAAAGGAAATCACTCAAAGGTGACATGTGGCAGCACCAGAGCATGATATGTGGCATGCTGACGTCAGTATGATGTCACCCGGGATAAGATCCTGCTGACGTTAGTAGTGGAACCCTGCTAACGTCTGTGTTGACCAAGTCAACATTGACCGTTGACCGGTCAACGGGTCAGAGGTGGGGTCCGCTGTTAGTGGGTCCCGCTGGTCAGTTACACACGGTGGCTGACGGGTAGGACCCGCGTGTCAGGTTAAAGCAAAAGCAAAAAGGATAAAGGGCATTGTGTTAGCGGGCTCAACAGGCCAAAAGGGAGGTTGGGCTGCCTCTCGGTTTTGTGGGTTTGGGCCAAAAGTGGCCCAGCCCGCTCGGCTCTATCCCTCTTCCTCACTGACTCACTTACAAGGCAGTCCCGTGGGTTAGCGATCCCGCCCGTCCACTAATGGGTGGGGCTCGGCTGTCAGTGACACCCCGGATCCAGTGCGCCAGGGTGTGATCCCGTGCGAATCGGGCTTGTGTGGAGCGTGTGTGTGGCTGCTCGTGTGATGGAAACAGGGGTGGCCACGGCCATGGTGGAGCAAAGGCATGGCAAGGCTGGGACGACGGTGGTCCGGCGGCGCGACAAGGATACA
The DNA here is from genome assembly GCF_016808335.1 of Panicum virgatum. Taxonomy (NCBI): domain Eukaryota; kingdom Viridiplantae; phylum Streptophyta; class Magnoliopsida; order Poales; family Poaceae; genus Panicum; species Panicum virgatum. The sequence goes on from NC_053138.1 coordinate 47,037,322, forward strand.
CGGCGGCAACGGTGGGTCAGATGGTGCGCCTAGGGTTCGTGCGTGCACGCGGGGGTCCGGTGTCCCAGGCGCACGGCGGCGACAAGGAGTTAGGCGTGGTCCGGCGGGGTCTAGGCATGGCAGACCAAGGCTGAGGTGGTGAGGACAGAATACTCTGGCGGCTAGGTCTAGGCCATGGTGACAGAACACAGCAGGGTAGGGTCAAGGCTCAATCTTGGGCTCAGAACGGCGAGCGGCAGGTCGACAGCGTCCAAGTGGCGGCGAAACGGTCCGGAGCATCATCGGCCGGTGCTGGCTGGTGAAATGGCAAGGTAGCGGCTCGAGGAACATGAGCGCGCAGGGCCTAGCACCCCAGGTCCGCGGCAGCGCATTGGCGAGGCAGAGCAACGGCGAAGCAAGGCTCAAGGTGGCTCGGGTGCGTGGCTGTCGTGCCGCGACAAGGCCAAGGCACGGCAGCGGCAAGGCAAAGGCGGGTTCGAAGCCAAAACAGGGCGATGGTGAGACCAAGGGCTAACATGCGGCCGGCGGTGAGGCGACGGCGGCGATCAGGGTAGAAGAGGCACGGCCCGCAGTCCCAGCCCCATATTTCCACCATGTCTTGTAGTTTGAATAGTAACATTTGTACATCGAACGCAGCTAATGAAGCGTAATTCAGTGGAACTATCTGCTTTCTACTCACATGTCTTTATCAGGTCCTACCACCTCCATCCAAGTAGTCTCACCAGACTCTACACAGATACACAGGAAAGGTAACTCCAACAAAAGCAGCATTTGACTATTTGAAAGTTCATAAAAGGTGGCGACACAATCCACGTTGAACTTCGAATAGCTGAGACTATCTGAAACACCACGACTAAGATAGCAGGAGCATGTGATGGCAGTTGCACGTAGTGTGGAGATACGTCCGTGACCACTCCAGCACATCGCACAGGCGACACGACGACTTCTTCCGGATGATTCTACACAAACAGGGATCCGCCATGACGATTGGGCCCTATGGCTGCTCGGGCTGTAAGAGGTCGATCTCCAGCTTTATTCCAATAATAAATTTACAAACATGAATTGAGTCATCCCCGTACACGAGAGAGTAGATCGGCGCAAGCAATTATGGGTACGATGACTTAATTAGGATAGAAGAAGGCCAAGAACCCTCCGGTGATAGTGACAACAGCCATGGTCCAGACCACCGCGGCCACCACCGGCGGCATCAGCAGCGCCACCTTGGTACAAATTTGTGAAAACGTTTAGAATGGAAAAATAATGCATTCAAAATTTGGCATCTTGGCCACGATCTGCAGGCTCAAATTGCACATATACGGTGCATTCGCACAAAAAAAGTTACATTGGGGCCAGTTTTAGAAAGAGAAGAGATAACAAGTGAGCCTGATTCATTTGTTGTGGTCTGCTTCTTCTCTTGTCATTCGAAGCAAGAAGAATCCTGATTCGTTTTTTGCAGCTTGTGTCTTCGCTCGACTGAATGGAGAGACCTAGCTACATGCGCGCACAGGGCCTAGCACCCTAGGTCCGCGGCAGCACGTTGGCGAGGCAAGGCTCAAGGCGGCTCAGGTGCGTGGCTGTCGTGCAGCAGCAAGGCCAAGGCACGGCAGTGGCAAAGCAAAGGCGGGTTCGAGGCCAAAACAGTTCGATGGTGAGACCAAGGGCTAACACGTGGTAACGTTGGCGAAAAGGGTAGAAGAGGCACAGCTATGGCCACGGGGGTAAGCCGGTGGCGGGACGCGCGCAGGGTGCTCGGCCAAATGCCGTAGTAGCACCTGCGTGCACCACGCCGTGGCGACAGCACGCACAACGCGATGGTGGCATGGCCACGGCATGTCGGCAGCGATCTGGTCAAGGTGTGCCAAGAACGGCATGGCCTTTGGCCCTGGGGTGTGGTTTGGCACGCGCGCATGGGCTCGTCGGGCATGGCCACAGCGAGGCCACGGCGGCGGTCGTGATGGGCACGGACACGACACGGACGGCGCTTTGGTGGGGCTCCAACGGCGGCGAGGGCTAGGCGACAACTAGATACAGCGGCGGGACCAAGGGCGGGCCTTCCAGCTCGCCCAACCAGAACACGCGCGCGCGAGACGCGGCGTGCTCACGATCACCACGCCACGACATCGCCATGAGGTGGCACCGGTGCATCATGGTGCCCGCTAGGGCGAACGAGGTTTGGTCGCAGCGAGGGCAAAAGCATAGCCTTTGGGCCCGGCCAAGGCACATATGGCTGCGCGCGAGCACCCAAGAAGCTAGGGCTGCGGGACGGCCGGCGGTCAAGGCAAGAAGGCGTCGGCGGGCTGCGGGCTACGCGGCACGGTGACATCAGGCTCCTGCAACCAGCCAGAGGGATGGGGTCCTGTAGCAGTTCTACGATGGGCTCATCGTCAGTGATGCGCACGACGGTAGCACACAAGGAAACGGGTGAGGGAGACATGACAGCGTCCTACCCGGTTCACGTGAGGACGAAGGGGCTGGTGCAGCGGGGTGCGCGGCCATGGCGAGGTGAGGCAGAGCTGTGCCGTGCTGGGTCATCGAGGTCATCGTATTTGGTGCCAGCATGGTGGAGAGCTCCTGCAGCGGCGGCGTCTCCTTGTCGTGCTGGGCTCCGGGTACTACAGCGCTGTCCCCTCCTCGAAGTGGCGGCGGCGATGGCCAGCACCTCCCTTCCTCCTCTTCTACTCCTCCTTCTCCTCTTTCCCTATCTCTCCTCTCTGTGCTCTGACCGCGGCAGCGGCGAGGGGGAAAAGAATCCCCGAGCTCTAGGGTTTAAAGGCGATGACTAGGGGGGTCTTATAGGTGGTGAAGCAGGCCGAAATGGCCTTTGGCCAAGTGGGCTGAGAGAGGTTTAGGTGGGTTTGGGTGCAAGCCAAGTCTTGGGCTCGTTGGTCTGGACCTGGGTCAGGGTTAGGGGCGGATCAGGTCTCGAGCTAGGGTCAAAGCCGGGTTAGGGTTTGGAATTAATTTGAATGGTTTGATTCAAATTAAATCCCACTCAAGAGTCAGCATTTGAAATTAAATTGAGGGCCAATTTTCAACCAAGAAAAATAAATCCAACTCGAATTCGTTTAAACAAGGTAGAGCCAAATAAATCCAATCACTCCAAATATTTCCACACTAGCGAAATAATATCCTTATTCATATTCAAAATTTTGACATTTTAACATTCTGAAAAAATCCTTGGCCTAATCGGCAAGGTTTCTATGTGGCTGCCTGTAAGTACCGCGATGGCGTCTGGCGACCTTGGAGTGTATGGGTTAAATAGCAACAGCCAGATTGAAGCCTTTCAAGGTGGGTTCAGCTCATCTTCTTTGATCCTGTTTCTTTTTTGCCGTCCAGATGCTGCAGCCCTTTACTGAGTGTGATTAGGATGCATTTCCCATCGTTTTGTTTGCAGTTTCAGCTGATGAGTGCAAAAAAAAAAGATGACCCCTTAGTGAATCAGGTTCTTTTTTTCTCCTTCAATCAGTTTGTAGTTTCTACAATTTCTTTTCATTTTTTTTACACTTGCAAATGCTCTATTCCTTACCTTAGTTATGTTATGGTGGTTTTATATGTTTGAGTCATTTTTAGTTGCTGCCTGCAAAGCAGTTGTTTAGTTTATAAATTTATAATTAGGCTACCTTACTTATATTGCCTCATGTTTTATGATATCAGTAGATTTGTAAAATTTGATCTTAAATAAAAATCAAGTTGCTATCTATAGCACAGTTATCTAGATAACCCACCTTAACAAATCCGTAGCTAGAGTTTGGCATGAAAATTCCGCTTATTTTAGCATCGCAGATCTGGTATTATAAAGGAACAGTAATCCTATTTTTTGCAAAAAGTAAAGATACTGATAGATGCAGCTAGGCTACTCTTTATGTGAAGTATATATATGTTTAGTAGGGTTTGATATAGTTATTCTGTTTTTTGCTAGTTACTATTTTTTTTCCGTCTTGCAATGTGCCATTGGCCTGTAATTAGTCTTGTCCATACCTGTTTCTAGATGATTCAAAATTCAAACATTTTGTAATCTTTTTTTCTAAAATAGGTAGGAGACATTTTGTAATCTTGTCTAACTACTATCTGCAATTGCAGATCACTCCAACCAAGGAAACAGATATTGCTTTAGTACCAACACAGCAAGGTGTAAGGTCCATCAATTCTCCAGATATCCTTACTCAAACCGCAGTTGCAACATCAACAAGTACACCACACAAGAATGATGACACCATTTTAGCTAAGGTAAACTACAATCACTTAATCTCTTTCTTCTCATTGACTAATCACACAACAAAGAGTATTGACCTTATGAAATAACAGCACTTACCTTTTTTCAACAAAGGAATTTAGCCATATCCAATTATATTCCATCTATGTGATATTTTGCTTCATATTCCTGCTCTATCATGTAGTCTACTGCTAATCTAAAAGAGTTTTAGGATGGAGCTTATAGGAGTTTAGCCATATCCATCCATATTCCATCTATGTGATTTTTTGCTTCATCTTCCAGGTCTATCATATAGTCTACTGCTAATCCAAAGTAGTCTAAGGATGGAGCTGCAAATTCAGCAACTAAGATAGAAAAGACTATCACAAGTAAAAGGTCTGTATTGCCAATACAGATTTGTTTTTTCATAACATATCCAATAATAATCTCATATCTAACATGTACAATTTTTAGGTCACGCCCCTCACCTAGCAAGAAAATTGCCAGAAAACAGCTGCTTGATGAAGACAATGAAGATAAAGATGATGGTTGTGTCCATGACACTCCCAAGCTTAGGTATGCCCTTGCTACAAACTTCTAGATGAAACAGATAGATCAGCTACAGATAGCTACACTTGATAAAAAATTATTATCTTTATTAATCCTTGCCAATTTATGCATTTGCTACATCACAATATTATGAACATAATTTTTCTTATTAATCAAATAATCTTTCTGCGCTTACCCTTGCAAAAATATTTTTGATTTAGGTACTCCTACCATGTTTACATGTCCTCCTGCTTATACAGTACATATCATCCTTGCTATTTTCTTCACATATCATCTTTGGAAATCATACTTGCTATTTCCTTCACATATAATATTTGCTATTTTCTCTTTACCATATACAAATTGTCATTACACCAGTGTGAGGTAGCCACTTGTCACTGTAAACACCATGAATTGTTGCTTCATGTTATCTTCAACTATTTTATAACCAACACTGTTCTTGATAACTACATTTACAGTTCCAGCGCTGATGCTTAGAAGAAAGACGCAGATCAGCTCATGTTGTGTTTTCACAGTTGCAGCCCTGCCTAGGCCTACATCTGCTGAATTGCTACTACATGCAATATATTCAGATTGCTTGAACTCCATCCACTTCCTCTGCAGCATGTTGGCTGCAATGGACTGCAACACTGGGTCATCAACACCATCTTTCTCCTTGGCACCACCAGCATCCTTCTTCAAGGCCTTCAATTCCTGTAGGATGCCTATGAGCAGGTCCACCACCTTGAACCGGACCATCTGCTGCAGGACCAAGGGGAATGGAGGGCATGGGTTTGCAGGAAGCGATCCATCCTGGGTCGTGTGAACCGCGACGGACACGGAGCAATTGTTAGTTGAGGTTGATGCCTGCCCACCCGGCATATCCTTGTACGTGACCCTAGCAGTGATCCCACTCAAAGTGGTATAGTAGCCACGCTCCCAAGACCCAGTCGTGTAACTGAAGTAGACGACCAAGTCCTTCACCTCCCCAGCACACAGCATGCCAATTGAGATGCCTGATCCAGGAGCAGCCCGGCGTGTGTAGCCCCCGGAGTCGACCCTTGTTATCTCCAAGCTGCTTGACGTGATGTCGACGCAGGTGTCAAAGGCGACGATGGTCTTTAACCCGGCTAGGCAGACAGCCAGCGCCTCCATGATGTTCTTGTCGAGGTCTTTGTTGTCTGTGATTGAGGAATAGGTTCCATAGGATTCTTTGGCGATGTAGTGCAGCGCCTTTGGGTCAGCCTTGAACAAGCCCAAGGTGTGAACTGGGTACTTTCGGAGGAGGCCTCGGATGGGGTCAGTGGGGGCAAGACTCTCATGGCTCCACATGAATTGGCTCTTGTCTACACCATCCGAAATGAGGACGATGCAGCCTGCCCGCGTCTTATCAGCACGGTCATCCAGGAGCTGTAAGCATGGGTACATAAAAAATTATAAAACAATAAAAAGAGGAAAATATTTTGTAGCGAAGAAGAGTCTAACTAAGCTACAGTCTGATAATAATAGAAATTTGGAGTAACGACTACATGAATCAACTGTTTTATTTTTATGTAAATTCAAAAGTAAAATACCTAAATAAATGGAGTGTAGTTATAAGAAAAATTAATTAGAAAAACTCAGTGATCAAATTTCTGCATGCACTCTAAAATCTAAAATTAACAAAGTACGGAGGGCCTTCATATATATGAAGTGTAATATCTTCCTCAATAATAATAATTGGAATAAATATTTTGGCGGCTAACACTATATAGCTAAAGATAGGAACAAAGCATAAATAAGAAAAATGTTAGAACGTGTCTACAACCACCAAATGCGTATGTATTCTGTTGAGCAGTTGAGGGCCCAGACAACTTTGGTCTCGGGAGTAAAATGATTACCTTGCACCTCTCATGGATAACCATTAGCACGTAGCTAGCATTAGTAATCTTATTAAGTGCAATAAGCTATTGAAATATATTGTATATTTTGAGTTATTGGAAATCATATAGTCTAACAAGGATATGAATATAACAAAATAAAGAGATATTCGAGAAAAGAAAAGCAAATTAAAGGAAAAAAGAGGTTGCTTGCTGTGCAAATTTGCAATTTGCAGGGACCGACTTGCTAGTTAACACTTTTACTTGAAAGTACAGCCGGAGTGCTATGCCTACGTTTATCCTCTCGTTGGGTTACATCCTAAATTAGTTTTGGCCGCTGGATATTACCATCTATTATTGTTGTCATTTTTACTAGAAAGTATATATATGGAAATGTTATCAACTATTTAATTCTTATGTGCAAACCTAAATAAATTCATATTTGAAATCAAATTGAGTAGCTAAGCTCGCTACATACCTTCACAGCATGCTCCAAGCTTGGTTTAAAGGCAGTGTCGCCCTGAGTCACGAGCCCATCCACTTTTTCTCAATAGCCATCCGACCACCGCCTGAAATTTCTAAAATGCCAGTAGTATGCTCTTTGATGACCTGATCGTTGAATGCTACGATGGCAAGGCGGTCATTGTCATCAAGCTGACTTATTATAAACTTCAGGGCATTTTTCAGCAAATCCATCTTTGATGGCGTCTCATCTGACGATGATGCCATCCAGCTAATGCTGTGGCTAACATCAAGCAATGTAACTATGTCAATGGACCCATTGCTCTTCATAGACGAGGGTGCTTGGACACGCACCACTGCCGTCCCATTTAACCTTGCTCTGTGACTGTAGTCAACGAGAAGTATAGGGGGGTTCATGGCAGCATTCACTCTGACCTTTTCTGAGGCCATCTTAACCTGCATTTGAATTTTAGAGTCCGAGAAGCCTTTAAAATTTACTACTACTCGCTTCAGTAAGGTAAACAAGCGATATGTAGAATCGAACCTTTCCAACTTAGGATATATATTTTTGATCAACAATTATATATATATATGTATATAAATATAAATATATATATGTATATGTATGTGTATGTATATATATATATATATGTATATGTATGTGTATGTATATATATATATATATATATATATGGAGAGGCTAAACTGTGGCTAGCTACACAATACACTACTAGAAAAATTACTTAAGGCATCGGTTGAAAATGCCCTTTAGTACCGGTTCAAGAACCGGTACCCCGAATCCGGTACCTAAGGCTTGGTCTTTGGTACCGGGTAAAATAACCGGTACCTAAGCATTTTTATCAAAAATATGCGCGCGGGTGGAGGCTAGGATTCAAACTCGGGACCTCTTGCCTCGCGTGTACCATCCTTACCATCTCACTTACGCATTACTTGTGATGCAAAGAGAGATATTTTTCTTTTAAAATAACCCATGGACGAACCTTAGCACACCGGGTGGTAACACCACCCGGTGCCTATGTGTAGCCTTAGGTACCAGTTAGTGTTACCAACCGGTATCTAAGGCTCTCCATAAACTTCCATCCATCGCAAAAGTACTGGTATGAAGAAGAACCGGTACCAATACTAGCATAGGTACAAATACTACCAATACTAGCATAGTTGGTGTTGCCACGGAGCTTTTTTGAAGTTTTTGTTTATCATGCCAGCTCTCGTCCAGGTGCACGCGCTTCTTTTAGCATTGCACAAATTTGCACAGATACTTCTAATTTGGAGGATACGAATTTGTGAAAAGCATTAGAATGGCAAAATGATGCATTCAAATTTTCAGGTAGTGGTACATAGTTTTTTCTAGTATGGCATCTTGGCCACGATCTGCAGGCTCAAATTGCACATGTAGTGTTTTGATGTGATTCTGACATGACTCGCTAGTAAATAAATGTGGCAATTGAATATATAGACACACTGAGAGCTGTACGGATTAATAAGATATGACCTGGGGGCCACTTAACTTGTCAGGTTTTAGTCCTAAAAAAAAGGGTGTTTTCCATCTCCTTAGTCCTTACCCCATCAATGTCGATATAAACTACGGGGTACCATATATTAAATAGGCTTGATGCAATCAAGTTTTGACTTTGGAACTGCGTTTTCTTTTGTAAGGGAAATATAAATTCTGCCCTGTATACTAACTAGCATGACATAGGTGTTAAATTGCCAAACATCTAAATATGTGACATCCAAATTCACCTTGGTGTGTGGAGTGCACTGATGGTGCTTCCTACTTAGAACCTCATGTACAGAGTTGGATGGAGAGGGTGACGGGCTGTATGTGCTTAATTACCAGACGGAGACGTCGATTTGGTGTATGTTGTTGCGGCGGGGGTGAGGTCGTTGCTGACTGGAGCCCTGACCCAATCCCTGGTATCTGTGGTGATGAGGAGGATGGAGAGCAGGGGACCGGTGCTGCCATTATATAGGGAGGTAGGTGATGTGAGCTCTAAGATTTCCGGAGGAATCATGGTGGAACTTCCGGCATCGGTGCAAAGCTCTCGCGGTCTCATGTTCACCGTACATTGTGGTGGAGCCAGTTTTGGAGAAAGAAAAGAGAATAAGTGAGCCTGATTCATTTCTTGTGGTCTGCTTCTTCTCTTGGCTGAAGGAAGGAGAATCCTGATTCATTTCTTGCGGCTTGTGTCTCCGCTCGGCTGAAAGGAGAAACCTAGCTTTTGAGTTGTAGGACAGCGTGGGTGGGTCGCTCTTATGTCCTGCCAAAGCCGGCGCCGAGTTTGTTGCCCAAAGTGCCAAGAGTGTCGCTCCTCGGCAACATAGAGTTACGTTTTCCCATGAATGCCAAGTGTGACTCCAGCTGTCAACAAAAAAATGTTGCCTTCCTAGGATAGGGGCATGACCTTTCCCTGTTGCTGGATGCCTGGATGTTCCGTATTGGTATTTAAGGGAGCTGATAAAGTTAGCATTGCAGGAGGATCACAGATTGTTGCCTCGGCACTGCCTGAATCGTGTGCGCGCGCCTCGGAGGCAAGAATAAAGTTTTTCATTCCTTGTGTGGGTGCCTTTGTAGGCTTGTGTCCCTAGCATATCATTTGCTTTCTAATGAAACAAGGAATTATGCCTACTAGAAGCTGAGGCGCGTCTATCTCTTCAACGCTCCCCTCTCTTTTCCCGACCACCAAGAAAACTACGTAAGAAAAAACGCAAAGCAGACAACGTACCAGTGAAACAAGCCTGACTCCCGATCTGAGAAGTAAGTTCGGTGAGCAGCCCCAAATCATAAACAAAACGAGGAAACCCCACTATGTAAGAAACGCCCTAAGGTGACGGGTATCATCGTGCTAAGATGTCCGTTACCTTTATCATGTCACTAATGACTACTCAAAAGTGACGGGCTGAAGCCCGTCATCTATGTCATCACAAATGTGACAAGTATCAGTATTAGCCCGTCACCTATGTCATCACAAAGACGATTTTTTGCGCGAATATGCGCGCGTGTTATTTTTCCCACCGTTACCAGAATTTGAACCCACAACCTTAGCCTCGCGCGTACCCCCCACCACTGGGCTACACCATCACATGTGACCAATAATGAGATATTTTTCTTTTGTCATCACTTTCAAATGTCTTATATAACCCATTTCACAGCTATAATGGTCGGGACCTACAACTTTCATATATACTATTTTTCCATCTGAGGCTACAATCGCAGCATTAGAACACGACGAAGAAAGAAACAAAAATCTTTTTTTTCCATGCCCGCAGTCACCGGCCCCATATTTCCACCATGTCTTGCAGTTTGAATAGTAACATTTGTACATCCAACGCAGCTAATGATGCATAATTCAGTGGAACTATCTGCTTTCTACTTGCATGTCTTTATCAGGTCCTACCACCTCCATCCAGGTAGTCTCACCAGACTCTACACAGATACACAGGAGAGGTAACTCCAACAAAAGCAGCGTTTGACTATTTGAAAGTTCATAAAAGGTGGTGACACAATGCACGCTGAACTTCGGATTGCTGAGACTATCTGAAACACCACGACTAAGATAGAAAGAGCACGTGACGGCAGTCGCACGTAGTGTGGAGATACGTCCGTGGCCACTCCAGCACAGTGACAGGCGACACGACGACTTCTTCCGGATGATTGTACAGAAACAGGGATCCGCCACGGCGATTGGGCCCTGCGGCTGCTCGGGCTGTAAGAGGTCGACCTCTAGGTTTATTCCAATAATAAATTTACAAACATGAATTGAGTCATCCCCGTACACGAGAGGGTAGATCGGCACGAGCAATTATGGGTACAGATCAGGATGACTTAATTAAGATAGAAGAAGGCCAAGAACCCTCCGGCGATAGTGACGACAGCCATGGTCCAGACCACCACGGCCACCACCGGCGGCATCAACAGCGTCACCTTGGTACAAATTTGTGAAAAGGTTTAGAATGGAAAAATAATGCATTCAAATTTCCAGGTAGTGGTACATAGTTTTTTCAAGTTTGGCATCTTGGCCACGATCTGCAGGCTCAAATTGCACATGTACGATGCGTTCGTACAAAAAAAAGTTACACTGGGGCCAGTTTCAGAAAGAGAAGAGAGAACAAGTGAGCCTGATTCATTTCTTGTGGTCTGCTTCTCTCTTGTCGTTGGAAGGAAGAAGAATCCTGATTCGTTTCTTGCAGCTCGTGTCTTCGCTCGGTTGAATGGAGAGACCTAGCTACATAGTTGCTAGTGGAGCTAGTAAGGCTATATACAGAGATCCTAGCTAGGATCGAACCCAACTTCTGGAGGCAGGGGCGGAGGCCCTTTTCTTCTTTTATAAAGAAAGAGAAACCTATTCGTTTCTTGTGGCCTGTTTCCTCATTCGGCTGCAAGGTCCTGCCTCGTGGTGCCTTCTGTGGATCCACTCGCTTAGATAGTCCTCGCAGTGAGCCTTGTCATAAACGGTTACAGAAGAGGGCCGCGGAGATGTTGCTCAGCTGAGTTTAATTTTTTTATTTTTTTGAAATCGTTGCGCACATTGTGAAAACCGAGAAATCGAGGCTTCTGTCGAGTGTCGACTCCCAAGTCTGCGTTTCAGAATTAACTGAACCTCGACATCCTCTCTTGAACTTCTGAACCCTACTAGAAAAAGTGCCATAGCCACCGGTTGAGATTGCCCTTTGGTACCGGTTTCTTGAACCAGTACCCCGAAAGTGGTACCAATGGCTCGAGCCTTTGGTACCGGGTAAAATAATCGATACCTAAGGCCTCCAAAATGAGACAAAATATTCTTTCGCTGGGATTTGAACCCGCGACCTCTAGCCTCGCACGCTACCCCTTTACCATCTCAACTACACAGTTGTTCTGATTAAGGAGATATATTCCTTTTAAAGTAGCACATGTATGAGCCTTAGGTACCGGTTTGTGTTACCAACCGGTACCAAAGGCTCCTAAGGTACCGGTTGGTAACACCAACCGGTACCTAAGGCTCGTCTATAGGTACCGGTTGGTGGTACCACCCGGTACTAATATAAAAATTACCACTCGGTACCTATGGAGAGCGTTAGGTACCGGTTGATAATACCAACCGGTGACTAAGGCCTATTCAAAGATTCCATCCACCCCAAAAGTATCGGTATGGAGATGAACCGGTACCTATGCTACCATAGGTACCGGTTCATCTTGATACTGGTACTTTTGGGGTAGACCTAAGACTTGTTTTCTAGTAGTGGAAGTTCCTTTGCGCTTCTCAACTTCCTGAAGCTGCAGACTTGCCATTTACGTAGTATTAGTTGCGGATAGTTTACAATCACAGGGATCTGGGAAATATTTAGATAGCCAGAAGTACGTACTGAAAAAGATACGTTTTGCTACAGATCAGTAAACTCGAAAACTGTCCCAAATATGGAAAATTTCATGTTGCATCGACAAGTTCTCTGAATTCTAGCACTTCGGGCCCCAACTAAACAAGGGTAGTATTAAAGAGAGAGTCTCAAACTACATTTTGGGCAACTCTGATCAGGTTAGTTACGTTGAGGAGTAGTTCATCGTGCAGAGAAATTGTGGTGAGACAAACATAGAGTTTGCCTTGGCTTGCACACACCGTGATATGAATTGAGAAGTCACTAGTGAAGCACGGTATGTATTTTATAGCATACATGTTTCTGGGGAAAGGAATCATACTCTTTAGTTTCTTGATTTTATAAACAAACAAGGGAATAATTTTTGTTCCAGGCTGTCATTGCAACCTAAAGTACTAGTGTAAACCCCAAGTAGGATAATGCAGGGATGACCACATTGGAGGCACAAAAGTAGAATTGACATTAACACATCAAAATTAAAAATATGTAAGAGAATGACCTGTCCAAGAGAACAAAGAAACGTAGAAGGCCAAGAAAACAGAATAACCTTACTGGTGCTAGAGTTGGCCCACCATAAAGCTTATTCTTTTTACCATTATCAATATGATGCAGCTCAATTCCCCCTTGATTGAGAATCACTGACATGAGATCCTTTATTTTGTGATGGAGTTGAAGCACCCGCTCTTGGTTCCGCACCAGATGCTGCTGCTCCCAGTACAGCAAAAATGACGCACACTTTTAAAACAATATCTCTTTCATGAACCAATTTTGTCCTCAATAATTAACATTTTTCCTAGCACCACAAGAACCAGCAAGTTTCCCCTGGTGGTTAATTAAACAGCCAAACATCATGCATGTATTAATCACATCTCCACCAGCTAAACACACTTGAAGAACACTAAGAGACGGTGACCTCAAAACAATAAGAAATATATTCCTTTGTTTAGCATAGCTATCGCCATCCATATTTCAATTTTGCTCACTAACATTGACACAAATGCACGAAGGAACACATGGCTACTATCTGAAGCGTACAAAGCTCATGTAGGTAATGAACTTTTCAAAATAAAAACAAAAACAATCTCCAGTTATATGCCTTCCTGGATCATCCTAAACTTAAATAATCAGCCCATAAACCTATAGTCCCTCCAGATTTTTATACTTGTCTCTGGTTAGTACAACTTTGCACTAACCAGCGACATGTACTTGAGTCCGGAGGAGTATACTACAGGAATACATTCATAGACACTGCAAAAACGAAAAGGCAGGAGTAACATAGTTTGTATGGTATTCTACTTTTACAAACTCATTGTTCTTGAGCATATATATCACTGCACATATTTCTTCATTTTATTAAGTGAAGTATTCTCTTTCAGGAGGCAATACCTGTAGTGTAGAAGTTGACATATGGAAGAACATCATAGAATCCCAAACCCTATCCTATCTTCCTAACACAGCCGGACTTCAGATCAACACTGAAGAAACCATCGAATGTCCGCAAGAGAACACACCAACACCTTCCGCAAAGCCAACTACCACACGCGAGGTCACGAGGGCAGTAACAGGGAGCAAAGCATTGGGCTGAGCGTAGCTCGGTTGTTTGAGCCTCCCGGTGGGGAGCTCACCCGCCCGGGTTCGAGAACGGACGTGCGCGCGCTTATTAAGCCTCCAGTGAGGCCGGGGACAGTAGCGAGCCCCATCATTCAAAAAAAAAGCATTGAGCTCAATGGATCTCTGTGACCATCTCACATCCTATATCCGGACCATCCTCCTTCCTGGACCAAAGGAAGAGGCTTGACTCAATCACGGTGGCGAATCCCAGTCCACTAGTGGCCGTGACCACAATGTGATGCCCGTGAACTGCACGTGGTAATTCTATCACTGACATCTCTCCTGTGCCCAAATCGTACTTGAGGATCCTGATGCTCATTTCAAACATGAAGTATAGTGTGTTCCCCACAAGGGTACATGGCCCCCGATTGATATTGTCGCCGCTGCCATGCTCGACACAGGTGAGCTCGCTCCAAGCTCCAGCCTCAGAGGAGTAGACATAGGTACGCGTGAACAGCTCGAGGTCATCAGTGGCCACGAACACAATGAGGTCGGCCATCATGGGGTCCCATACGATGAGCTCCCTCTGCTGCTGGGGCTTGGGGTGGTAAAGGGCACAAAAATTTAGCCTAGAGAATTCAAGGGCTGGGCCTTAAAAGGGTCGGGCTCTAATACTATACAATTTTGAACTAAAAATATAAGAGTCATGTTGGGCTAGGAAGAGGCCACTAGGGCCATGGCCCATTACCACCCCTAGCTGAGGCTGCAGCGAGAGGACATCGAGGAGGACGACGTCATCATGGTGGGAGTCAAGTGGGAGGTAGTCGGTACAGCTATCGTCCGGGGGCAAGGCGGTGGTGGGAATGAAGCGAGCGGGCGCCCGGTGGTAGTAGACGAAGCCTAGGAGGGGCCGCGTGCGGCGGTGCGCAAAACCGGTGGTGGAAGCTGGGGTCGGAGACGGTGCGGCACCAGCCCTTGCAGACCAGCGCGGCGTGGAGGAGGCGCTCGGGCTTGTCCGGCGGGAAGCGGAGGAGGACCACCTTGATGAGGTCATCCACCAGCAGCTGCGCCATAGCTCGTCGCTGGCAGAGCTCGCTAGGGTGTCGTGTGTTGGTGGAAATGAGGCTAGCTACCTGGTCTGGATGAACCAGGTGGAGGGGCACCTTTGCCTGCTAGGTGGGGCTTGGGACACAGCTGCCGTGGAAAATGAACTACACAAGTTCCACTATCAGCGAAAGCTTAATAACAATTGCAATTCACCTATCAGACTTGATTCAACTAAATTGAGGGGCACCTCTTCCGGCTAGGTAGGACCAGGGCTGCAGCAGCAATGGAAAATGAACTACACAAGTTAACTGATGTGCATGGCGCTGTGAAGGGTGAATGGTGGTGGCACGCGCAAGGGAGAAGAGAGGGGCGGAGGCGGCTCACCAAGGGGAAGGATGCGGTGAGGCGGAGCTGAGGAAGCATGCGGCGTTGAGGAGGGAGGCTAGCGGTGGTGTGATAGATGACGGGAAAGCCGAGGAAAAAGATGAGGATGGGGCAGCGAGGGCACGGGTGGAGGATGACGCGGTGAGGCGATGCCGGAGAGGGATGGCTCGGGCACGGCTCGGGAAAGGCACGCGGAGATGGGGAAGAATTCCGGCGCGGTGGCGAAACGGCCAGACACGGAGGTGGCAACGAGGAAGGGGAACTTCCCCCAAATCCGCGTGGAATGCGAGCGGGACGATGAGAGTGGAGGGCTGGGAAGGTGAGGAGGTGTGCATGGAGCAGCATGACATGATTTAAGGGGCGAGGAGGGATGGAGGTAAGCCTTTGTTAAGCGGATCCGCAAGCACTTGCTTGGTACTTACGGGTTCAATACTTTCAATATGATTCTAGATTTTCTCCTTGACAATGTAACTCTTAATGTCATTGTGTTTGGCAGCACACATGACCTATTGTCATAGGAGTGAAATACTTGATTCCGGGAATGATTTTATTAACTTTAAGTGCCTGCTAGGTGGCCTCATATCTTGTTATACAGAAAAAATATGCATCACTGATGATACCACAACTGTCTATTTGTTTGGAGCTTTTCCACATTAAAACTCCAACTGTGAGTGTTAGCAACTACTGTGGATTTCTCTACACATCTTGCAGAAGTTCTATCTTTGTACCCACAACTATTTGAGAGTACTTTGTTCTTTCTAACTTAGCATGAGGCCTGTAATACTTTGCAAAAATTACAAGACATTCTTAACTCTATTCCAGTGATCTATATCTGGAGTGGACTTCTGCCAAAATATCCCGGATACTTAAGCTATGTCAGAGTAAGTTCTTTCTTGAACACTTTCTAGGCTTCGACAGCTGAAGCACATGGAACCAATTTCTTTCGATCGATCATATATTGGTTCCTGGGACACTGAAAGTTCCCATAACTATTCCTAGGACACTAAAAGTTCCCATAACTATCACCTATGACTATAGATGCAGGCGTAGGTTTACTCGCACGCATACTATGCTTCTTTAGAATATTTTCCTAAGTATGCCTTTTATGATAGTCCTAATACCCCTTTTCTTTTATCTCGGTTAACTTCAATTCCTAGAATGAATGACGCTTTACTAAGATCATTCATATCAAAAACTTGAGGACAAAAAACTTCTTCTTCTCTAATTGCAGATCAACATCTTTACTAGTGAGTAAGATGTCATCCACATACAGGATTAGGAAAATGAATTTTCCATTCTTGAACTTTGCATAAATGCAATTGTCCTACTCATTCTCATTGAACCCAAAACTTTAAATACCATTATCTAGAGGCTTGTTTTAATCCATAAATGGATTCCTTCTAGTGGCATCCCATACGTTATTTTCCTTCCATGACGAAACCTTTGAGTTGTGCCATGTAAACTTTTCTTGCAAATCCCCGTTGAGGATGCCGTCTTCTTGTCTATCTTATGTAACTCTAAATCATAATGTGCCACTAACGCCATTATATGATTCTAAAAGAATCCTTGCATGAGACTGGAGAAAATGTCTCATTATAGTCTATTCCTTCTCTTTACTTGAAGCAATTCGCCACAAGTCACGCTTTATATCTTTCTACATTCCTTTTGGAGTCACATTTTGTTTTGTAGATCCATTTACAACCTACATCATGTGCACAGAGTAGTGTCGCCTTGACCATAGCTCAGCAATACCCGGTGGATACCATAATGAGTATTACTCCCTGCTTGTTGCTCTATCCTATCGGCAGAGCTGGAAAGACAAAGGAAGTAGCCAAGGCCCAGGTGCATCCGGCTAGGGGTTTATTTGAGGGAAAACTGATCCCGATCGGATATGCATCCCTACAAGTAGAGAAACTTTTGAAATCAAGCTATGAGGATAATGAGATAGATTTCTCCACTGCAGATGGAAAGAGTTGACTTGGAGAATGTGTCGGTACCACCATTCTGTGGCATAAACGAGATATCTTACTGGTTAGTCAAGTACCTTTGGCAGCACCAGAGCATTCACTACCTCAGGCTCCATTTTTTACACGAGATGCATCACCAGCTACTACATTTTCACGAGAACCATCACCTCAGGCTCCGCCATCACTAGCGGCTCCAGTATCACGAGAGCCATC
Organism: Panicum virgatum; assembly: GCF_016808335.1. Lineage (NCBI taxonomy): Eukaryota > Viridiplantae > Streptophyta > Magnoliopsida > Poales > Poaceae > Panicum > Panicum virgatum. The sequence goes on from NC_053138.1 coordinate 47,054,919, forward strand.
ACCACCACCTCGAACACCACCATGAGAGCTAGCTCTGCCATCACCGCCAGCACTAGAGCCATCCCCACAGGCCCTGGTATCAACACCACCATGAGAGCCATCCCCATAGGCCCCAATATCACCACCACCATGAGAGCCATCACCACAGGCCCCTGGTATCACCACTTGCTCCGCCACTGACACGATGACGAGAGCATACTCCACCGGCCCCGGCTTCGATGGCCCGATCAGTACTGCCTTGAATGTTGCGGCCTTACCAAAATGACAAGGAAGGGTGAGAAATTGTTAATAGATGGCACGCCACAAACTTAAAGTCTGATGAAAAGGCTAAGTCCAAGGATAATCCAGCAAATTCTAGTGCCAGCAGATGGTCGGGCTTTTCTACGCCCCGCACTGATACGGAGCACAAAATGTACATTGGGGTTGATGACTTTCAAAACTTGGACGATGCTCCTATAAAGTTTGAGTACGGAAAAGATTTGCTACCGGATTGGGCACTAACAGATTGTCCTCCTTTTATGCAAATGTTTCATAATTGGTACAAGAGGGCATGTAGACTTGGGCTCAAAACCATATATGCTCCGCACCATCCGGATGTATGCGGACTTAAGGGTCCACAAATCTTTGAAATCATGTTCAATTTTGCAGACATCCAGCACATGTTCCGCCTCAAAGAACTTGGTATTGAAATGGTTCGACTCTGGTGCATGTAAGTGCCTCATGATACTAATTCATTTTATATTATGGCATAAAGTAATGTATTATATGCATAAATATTTAATTGTCATACATTATATTATACTGGATGCAAACATATGATGCTATTATTTTAAAGAGAAAGGTCCGATACCTTGACCCCACAGCAATTTGCGAGTCTACGCACGCCTCGCCGTTATGGATGAAGGACGACGATGACCACCTAAAGACATTTAAAACAAAGAAGGAAAAACAAAAGGAATGAAAAAGATTTCACCAAGAGAGCTTCACAAAAGTTGCGGCCTACATATCGGTTATGATGACACGATGGGAAGACATGGATGCCATATTTGCGCCATACCACATCTAGTAAGTCTAATATCAACCATTTCATAATAAACCATTGCTCCGATCCATGCCTAAAAAATGTACATATATTTTTTTGCAGAAATCACTGGATTGCTTTCCATATACAATCAAAACTCAGAAGAATTCTCGTATTGGACTCCTTAGATTTGTCAACCCAGAGATACCAAGAATTCTTAAATATTCTACAATTGTGAGTGAATTTCTTATCTTCCCTAAGCATATCATGCTTATTTCACTAGAGAAGTATACATATATAAATTAACTTTTCATTTGTTTCATTTAAAACAGGGCTTACAGGTTCTACATTCGTAAATTTGGAGTTCATCCCGCCCACAAACCAAATGAAATGACTCTACGCACAAGGTTCCCGTGCCACAAGCAACCCGCGTGTTCCGTGTACTGTGGGTACTACATGTGCGAGCATCTAAGGGTGCAAGGGAGATATACTACGGATCCCGAACGTATAAGGGGCTACTTTTTATTACGGATATGCATATGTGTACACTGTTTTTAACTATAACTAGCACTTGCTTAATTTTACCATGGATTCAATAATTGCAGATTCACCCTGAAAAACATGGTGTCCAGCTCCACAAGAGAAAACTTCTAAATGTAGTCGATGATTTGTGCCATTTCATTATGCATAAAGTGGTCAACATGAGGGGCAAAATTTTTTTATGAAGCACAAGATTTGGCAACGGAAGATAAATACATTGGGCTTCGTGAATGGGACAATCAACTGCACTGTGTCGCCACTAGTAGCGGTCCTAGAGAGGATTAGGGGAAAAAATATGTATTCAATGTGCACTCTAATGATGTACTCTAATGATGATTGGCTTTCTTATAATTTAATTTTGTATGTGAGAATTTTTAGTTACCGAACATATTCGATGTCTCGACAATCAACTAGATTGAATGATCAAAATTGGCGGGAATGCAAATTGCAAAAAATAGCAGGAAACATAATCAAAACTTTCAAATTCGAATCGGTGAATTTTTTGGCGGGCGGGAAAATTTTTCCAGGGGCGGGTCACACCCCTAACCGCCTCTAAAAATCCATTTTCAGGGGCCGGTCACCCCTCACACGCCCCTGAAAATCCATTTCGTTACCCGCCCCTAAAAAAAAGTATTTTTAGCATCGAAAAGTAACAACAGTTTTTCTGCCCGCCCCTAGAAATACGTTTTTACCCACCCCTACAAATGCTTTTCATAGTAGTGGCACCCGTAACCGGTGGCGTTCCGCCACCTCGCCGCCAGCCCGCCCATAACCCGTCGCCACCGCCGGTCCGCCGTCGCCCCTGGGCCCTCCCTCTACAGCCGGGGAACATCACCAGCGATGACCCTGACCCCGAACCTACGAATCCTAACCCTAGTACGGTGGCGAGCAGAGGAACATGAACTGAGGAGGAAGAAGGCGCTGTGCGAGAGGAGGAAGAAGACCGTTCTGGGCTGCGGAAATTGAAATGGACCGAATACGATGGAGAGCTGTGGAAATCGACTTCGGGTGAGCCTTCAGGCAATGGCATAATGTGGGCGACATATAGCTCCACCGCTACTTGAGCCCAGCTGACCAACTGGTCACTGACTCGTTCGTGCTGAAGTGTAATTGTTGGTGCTGCCGCTTGATGTGCTTATCTTCTCCGCGGAGTATTTTCTTTACACGCTGCTGAAATGATGAGGAGATTAATAGTGTACTTCTTGGCGCACCACCCTTATGCAGAGATCATAGCTGGACGGAGTACATTAATTACACGACCTAAATAATTACATCAATTCAAAGTTTCACTAATTATGAAACAACTAGTGGAGATGCACGTGCTACATAAGTTTATGTTCAAAGAATAATTATACTTAACAAAGGCAAAAACCAAAGATGTCGCATTTATGAGCAAGCCAAGTGGCATATATGTTTGGTGCCACGCAATGTGCAAAGCAAAGAAGCTGATTCCGGCAATGTGCAGCAGCTAGCTGCACGTAAATCCCTTTGCCTCAAGCGGTAGCACCTAATTTGTAGGGGCGGCTGACCCCCGCCCACCCGCCCCTACAAACCGCACGCATTTTCAGGGGCAGCTGAGGGGTGAGCCGCCCCTACAATTGCCATGTTTAGGGACGGTTCGTTTCTACAGTACCTGCGCCCCATTTATAGGAACGGGTGACTTTTTGGTCCGCCCCTAAAAAGAAATCGAGGCATCGCTACAAATCGTTTTTGTAGTAGTGGTCAACACACAGGAAAAAAGTGGTTTCCAGTAGTGGATGTCGCATTTCTGAGCAAGCCAAGTGCCATATATGCTTGATGCCTCGCAATGTGCAAAGCAAAGAAGCTGATTCCGGCAATGTGCAGCAGCTAGCTGTAGTCCACAAGAATCTATGCATGCTGTAGTCGACAAGTTGGTGGTTGCCTTTCCTTGTTGGATGATGGCGGCAATGGCCTCCTATTGCTACTGCTTGCTCTAACCCAATGTGCCTTGTTTCTTGCTGTAGCCATTCATCAGCAGACACCATCATGTCCATGTCCATGCATCCGGTCACCATCATCATCTTAGGCTAACAACCTATTACCAAGATGAAGACGAGCTGCATGCTTCTTGCATTATGATATGTTCCCAAATCCCAACACCCATTGATCGATTTCCATACAATAAGCTATATATAGCCTGTAGCGAGAGAAGGAGAACAACACGAAGGAGCTGAGGAGGAGCGATGGCGGGGGACGCAGAGGGCGGTGGACTCGCTACTGGGCCGGCTGACGTCGGTGCTCCTTGACGAGGCACAGCTACTAGGCGGCTTCCGCGGCAACGTGGAATTCATCAGGGACGAGATGGAGACCATGAATGCCCTGCTCTGTCACCTCACGGAGGCCCAGCACCGCAACCACCTGGTGCAGGCATGGATGAAGCAGGTCATTGGCCTCGCCTGGGACTGCGAGTGCAACGTCGAGCCCTACCTCACTACTAGAAAACACGCCATGGGAACCGGTTGGAAACACCCTTAGACATCGGTTTTCCAACCAGTTCCCGCAAACCGAGACCAATGGCCTCACCTTTAGACACCGGGTTTTTTAACCGGTGCCTTAGGCTTCCATTGGTACCGGTTGGAAAGACCAACTGGTACCAAAGAGGCTGCCACGCTGACATAAGGTGGCAGCCCCTTTGGTACCGGTTGGTCTTTCCAACCGGTACCAATGACTTTTCCTTTTTTTCCAAATCCAGTTTTGTTTGTCATATTTATTACTGTTTATTCTTTTATAATTGATAAACGCATTCAAGCTCTATAGTACTATACGTTCATTGGTCGTTTGTGTTCATTTTCAAAGAATATTTGAAACTAACTAAAAGTGAAATGTGGGCATATAATTAAGCTAATTAGATGAACTAATATATTTACAAATTTACAAACATCAAGCAATATCGTTTAAAAATATTTACAAATGTACAAGTCATGTTTGTAGTCCAACTACTGGTCCCCTCAGGAGGTCGATGGAAATCCTCTATGGATGTGACCGTCGTGGTAGAACTCGCCTCTAGGATCCAAGATCTCGTTCAAAATGAATCAGGCGAGCTGCTCGCACACGGCGTTGATCCGATCAGTAGAGCAACATTCATCCCCCATTTGAGACATCTATAATTTAGGAAAAAAGGATTAACATCATGTGCGTTAGTACAATTATGAAAATATACTAGTAAACGGTTTGGACGTACTCTCATGTCTTCATCAGTAGTCTTCCCGCATGGAGTCATGATGTGCAAGTAGTCGCATATGTAGTACCCGCACCAATCAGTTTCTTGTTGTTGTCTCGCACACTTAAGGAGAAATAAATAAATTACTCAATTTAGAACAATTTGGGATTATATACTTAACTAGACAAATCTTTATGAATCAACATACTGGATAATCCATGTTAACGTTCAGTTCGGGCCTCCATTGACCACGTCCTTTGTTATTTTTCACAAATTTTTCCAAACCCTGTGCTCAAAGTTAAGTTTGATATTCAGAAATTGTTATTAACAGAAAAAGGATTTGATTGTGCAAACTGAACTTACCTGTTCAAGGGGTCTAGGATATGTTGGATTGCAGACTTTGGATTTCTCATTGAGTCAAAGAGTATAAGATTGCCGGTCCCTTCGTCATTCGACATTCGCAGGTACCATCTATGCAAATTGAACATCTATGTGCCTAGACTTTTCTCCTCTTCCTCAGTGACAAAAGGTTTTCCATGCTGGAATGGAGTAAGAACGGGAGCAACAGGGATTTCCGCCTCCACTTGCCCCGTTGCCTCCTCTAGCGTTAATCCAGTTTCAGAAAGAAATATCGCGGCCTGTAGGTCCGCCTGGAGTTGTACGTCCATCGGGTGTAGGAGTGGCAACCTTGGCGCCTGGAGGGGCTCGAGTTCTTTTTGTTGTGTGCCAAGCTGAGGAATGGTCTTGCCACATTTTTTCTTCAGTTTTCTCACCTAGTGTGCCTTTGTCAGAGTACGATCATAGTTCGAGGGTAAGCTTTTCGTTTTTGGTGGGTTGTCTAGGTTTGCGAGAAGCTTTTTCCCTAGATCTAGAGGTACCTTTTCCCTCGGCGGGGGGACTTTAGGCTTCAATTGTTCTTTTATATATCGAGAAGTCTCCTCTTCCAACTCCTCAACGGTTTTCTCATAGGTTAATTTTCTTTCTACCGTTTTCTGCTTCTTCTTTGAGGGTCCAGCCGCTGGGAGGGATGCTGTCTTTTTCTTTCCTTTTTCGGGTGCAGGAGGAGTTGGAGTACTCGTGGCCCTTTGCGCCGACGGAGACGGTGGTGAAAGAGGTGGTTGTGGGGACGGCGGTGAGGGAGGGCGCGGAGACAGGCGATCGGTCTGCACGGGAGCCGTTGTGCTTGCAGTAAGTTTGATGTCGGCCTTGCACCATAGAACGACTCCGTGCAGTGCGTCTCCCAATGTCTTCTCTCCATCCCCTCCAACGAAGTCGAGCTCAGGATCCTCATTGTTTCCAACTATCTGCTCGACTGTGACGGAGGTGTAGCTAGGGGGTATCGGCCTTCCATGAATTGTAGTAGAAGGATTCAGGGGCAGGGCTGACCCGTATGCGACATGAATGGATATATTTCTTGCTCGCACATGAAGCTCGCACAGTGTCGGCATGGTGACATCATCCACTGGATACCTCTGGTCATCTACCGCCATTGGCTCAATCTGGGGTTATTGTTTCACTTGTACGTCGGGAGCCGCCGTGGATGCACAGCTGCTGCGTCGCTGAGAGGCCGGGCTTATCACAACATCCGGGTGAGACCCAGCAGTACCCCTTTGGCTCAGAGCTAGCTGCACTGCCTCATTGACCCTGGCGTCCATCTGAGATTCCAAGGACGCAACCTTCCTGTTCTTCTCTTCTTGTATGGCACGGAATTTCTCTTCCTATTCGGCTTTGCTCTTTCGATGAGTCTTGTAAGAGGAATCTCCGGCCCAAGCAACTTTCCATGGGACCACGCCGATGCTGCGGGCTCGTCCAGGGTGTTCCGGATTCTTTAATGCCCTTGTCAGCTCATCATTCTCCCTTTGAGGCTGGAATGTTCCTTGTTGGGTCTCATCTATTGCAGCGACTAGATCACGGGACACTTCTTGCATATGCTCGGGCACGACCAAACTTCCATCCAACTGGTTTAGTGTCACGCCATTAGCAAATAACCACCACTTGGATCTATCCGGTCAATCCCAAGTCGTTGGCCTGATGCCTCTATCCATAAGGTCCTGCTCCATCTTCTGCCATTTTTTAACTGACTTCTTGTACCCGGCAGCCCCAAGGTGGTGGCTGTACTTCTTATTTGCTGCATTCACCTTGGCCTGTTCGGATTTTTCTTGGGCTTCCTCTGATAGTTTGTATTGTTTGAACTCCTCCCAGTATGGTTTAACCTGAGGAAGATCATCCCAGTTCGGCTCCTTATCCTTCTTGATGTAATTGATTTACAACTTCTTCTTGAAAGTTGCAAAGGCAAGGGCCATCTTTTTCAAGGCACATTTCTTCACAAGTTCTTGGTCAACTCCTTCAGGAAGAGTGAACATATCCTTGAGTTCTGCCCATAGCATTTCCTTCTGATGTCCAGGCACGTCGTGTTGCTGTTCTTCGGGTTTGCTCGTTTTCCATAGTCTTGTGGTGATCGGAATTCTTGCCCAAACCATAACCCTACATTTGTTGACAAATTTTGTGCTAGCAGCCTCTGGAGCACTTGGACAGCCCTTTGCGTCCACTTCTGTGACGACCTGTCTTCCCTCCATTTTCTTGGTTGGCCGGCGTCTCCCTTTTGACTTGCTCAAAGAAGTCGATGCGGAGGTCGACTAAATTACAGAAAAGATTTGTTAATCGCAAAACTAATCTACCGAAGTCACCATGCATATAGTTTTAAGATTCGTACTGGAACATGCTGCTGTTGATTGGGAGGCAGCGCAAAGTCATCATCTTCTTCATCGGCATCTCCAGATATATTCAGAAACGAATCAGCTGTCTGAGCATCTTCTTCAGCGATTGGCTGGGTGGTGTTGGCCCTTGTATCTTCGTTTATTGCATCCAACATGTATTGCTTGGTGACCTCGTCATCACCGAAGGGGTCCATCCTTAACTGAAACTGTAAAAATGTGTTAGAGTATGTGTCCTTCCTTAAATGAAGTAGGAGAATTCAATTCTTTGAACGAATATGCTTGTTTGAGAGAGAGAGAGAGAGTGTGTGTGTGTGTGTATGTTAGAGGGACAGAGAAAGAGAGAGAGAGAGAGAGAGTTAGTGAGTGTGTGTGTGGGTGTGGGTGTGTGTGTCTGTGTGTTTGTGTATTAGGGGGTAGAGAAAGAGAGAGAGAGTTAGTGTGTGTGTGTGTGTGTGTCAGTGTGTGAGTGTGTGTGTGTGTGTGTCAAGGGTCGAAGGTCGATACTTTATATAAATGTGTTAGAGTGTGTTAGGGTGTGTTTGTGTGTGTGTTAGAGTGTGTGTGTGTGTCTGTGTCTGTGTTAGTGTGAGTGTGTGTGTGTCTTTGAGAGAGCGAGAGGGTGTGTGTGTGTGAGAGAGAGAGAGCGAGAGAGTGTGTGTGTGAGTGTGTGTGTGTGAGAGAGAGAGAGTGTGTGTGTGTTTGTGTGAGAGTGAGTGTGAGTGTGTGTGAGAGTTAGTGTGAGAGAGAGAGAGAGAGTTAGTGTGTGTGTGTGATGTGATGTGAGTGTGTGTGTGTGTCGTGGAACCGAGTCAAGGAACAGGGTCGAGGAACCGGGTCGAGTAACAGGGTCGAGGGTTGAGGGTCGAGGTCGAGGGTCGAGGGATGGGGTTGAGGGTCGGGGTCAAGGGTCGAGGTTCGGCGAATGCGTGTGTGAGTTAGAGAGCGAATACGAACGGGTTCGAGCTCGAGAATTAATTTAAATCAATCTAAATTACAAATGCAATACATGAAATCAAGAATTACAAAATAAAATAATCAATACTTGTTAAATTCAATTGTTTGAATACAAGTTCACACATGTCGTCATTACTCGTTGTCATCGTCATTACTCGTCATCGTCATTACATTATACAGTGTAATAAAATTATACATAAAAGTAATAAAATTCTATCTAATAGTAATAGTTAAAAGCATTATTCTATCTAAATACTAATATACATAAATTATATACTATATACATATATAATACAAACTAAATTCTATCCAATTATATAATTATACAAACTAATTTAAAACTAAATTCTATCTAATTATACAAACTAATATAATAAATTATATACTATATACTATATACCTAAATTGTATACTACATACATATATACATATATAACAAACTAATTATACAGAATATATAAATAAATAAAACAATAAAGAAAAAAAGGGCGGCGAGCGGCAACGCCGCCATTCCTTACGTCGTCGGCGCGCGTGGGGGCACTGCAAGGCGCGGTCGAGGGGGGCGAGTCGCCGGCATGGTGGTGGGGAGCGAGTCGCCGGCGTGTTGGAGGGGGGGGCGTCGAGGTGCTCGCTGCCGCAGGGGAGAGGGCCGCGCGCGGCGTCGAGGCGGGCCGGGAGGGCGATCGAGGATGGCGCGAGCACCGGAGAGGTCGAGGACGGCGGCACGAGGGCGTTTCCCAGCCGGGCCGGCCGCGCAGATTCACCCGGAGTCGACGTCGACGAAGACGTCGGTGCGAGCGAGGGCGGAGGAGGGGCGGGCCACCGGCGCGGGCGAGGGCGGAGGTGGAGCGAGAGTGGAGGAGGGCCATCGAAGACGGCGGCACGACGATGCGGCGGTGCGTGATGAAGGACGGCAACGGCGGCACGAGGATTGGGGTCGACGCAGTGGCGGTGGTGGCAACGAACAAGATCGGGGAGGACTTAGCCGAGGAAGAAGAAGGGGATGGATTATATAGGCAGGGCCTTTGGTACCGGGTGAAAACATCACCCGGTGCCAATGCCTGCCTTAGGCACCGATTTCTGTATCACCCGATGCCTTTATGAAGCCTTAGGCACCGATTTCTGTTTCACCCGGTGCCTTAGGACCCCAACGGGCGGGAAATGAAATACACTTTGGCACCGGGTGAGGAAAACAAACCGGTGCCTAAGGCATCTTTTGCTTTATCTAGACTGGTGGCCCTGTAATGTTTGAAATCTCTAAATAGCGCAATGGTAACTCAACTTGTTTTGAGCGCGGGAGCCTGGGTTCGACTCCCGCCCAGAGCACTTTTTTTTTTGACAAAAAAGCCTTTGGTACCAGTTGAAACTACCAAGCGGTACCAAAGGAGTTTTCTCTTAATTGCCACATAAATGATATATTTGTCTACTAATTGCCTAATAAATCATTTAAAGACATAATAAATCATTTTAATTGCATAATAAATCAAATAATTGCATAATGAATTAATTAAATGCACAATAATTCTAATTACTACATGATAAATCATTTAGTAGCATATGTAATCATTTTGATTGCATAATAAATTAAATAATTGCATAATAAATCATTTAAATGCACAATAATTTTAATTACTACATAATAAATCATTTAGGTGCATAACTAATTATTTTAATTGCATAATAAATTAAATAATTGCATAATAAATCATTTAAATGCACAATAATTCTAATTACTACATGATAAATTATTTAGGTGCATAACTAATCATTTTAATTGCATAATAAATCAAATAATTGCATAATAAATCATTTAATTGCCCAATAAATCAATGCATTGCATAAGAAATCTGATAATGTTCACAGAAAATATTACAAGACATAATCATTCAACTAAGGGAATATTAATGATGGTTCGCTTTACAATCGTCCCTTCATTATGATCATGATGTGCATACGGAGTCATATCTTCAACCTTATTGTATTCTTCTTCATCTTTGATATCGTCGACTCCCACAATTTTCCTTTTTCCTGCCAGAACAATATGGCGCTTTGGCTCATCTCCGGCACCTACAAAACTTGATTTATTTCTGGACTTGTCCTTTCTCAGTTTGCTAGACATGTCCTGCACATAGAAAACTTGAGTGACATCTTTAGCTAGGACGAATGGCTCGTCTCGATAGCCAAGCTCTTTGAGGTCTACCGTTGTCATTCCGTACTCGTCGATATCGACACCTTTTCCTGTGAGTTTAACCCATTGACAACGAAATAGAGGTATCTTCAACGGCCCATAGTCGAGTTCCCAGATCTCTTCAATGTAACCAAAATATGAGTTTGTTTGGCCACTAGAGTCGGTGGCATCTATACGGACACCACTATTTTGATTGGTGGTCTTGTTATCTTGGGCTCTTGTATAAAATGTGTAACCATTAATTTCATATCCTTGGTACATTAGGATTGAATTTTCCGGACACCTGGCCAGCCAAGCTAGCTGCTCATGAAATTGATCGTTGGCCACGACTTGCTTCTGCAACCAGGTGGCGAATGTATCGTTATGATGTTTTGTAATCCATGTCTCAGACTTCAAAGGGTATATGCTTCGCACAATTTGCATGTGCTCCTCCATGTATGTAGCCATTCAAAGGGTATATGCTTCGCACAATTTGCATGTGCTCCTCCATGTATGGAGCCACCAAGGCTGATTGTTGCAGAACTGTGAGATGTGCTTTGCTCAACGTGGCATCATCTGTGGCATTTACTGATTTTCTTCCAAGTGTGCTGTAGCGAAAATGGCCTCTCATGCCATATTTCAATATTAAGTTTTGGCGATTGATGACACACACAACACTTGAACTAATATGATTGTTAAGATGATCATTCTCAGGCTTTTAGGTTCAAGTGATGACAAAGAGAAGATAGGCGTAGCAAGGCCCGAAGGACCGCCCCTATGGTGGTTCCGCCCCTCGCGGGTCTCAGGGCAGTGCCCTGAAACCTTTTCGGTCCAAGGGACAAGAATTGAAGAGATCGTGAAGAAATCAAGTCAAAACGAACAAGACAGAGAAAATTTGCTATCACCGGTTAAACCAACGTTAGGCAAATTGTACTCATCGGTGCAATGGAAGCAGAAAGCTGAGACTAGGGTTTTGCGCCGGATGAACCGACGATGCTTGAAGACAACTCATCGGTGCAATGACTTGAAGTGAAAACTGACCCAGAGGCACCGGATAAACCGACGATAAAGAAAAAGTGAGCGTCGGTGCAGTTGTCCAGAGACTCCATTTTTCGGGGGGTTTCTGAGCTTGCACTCATCGGTTAAACCGACGTTAGTTTTGAGAGCGTCGGTCGATTGATCAAGTAGCCGTTGGAGCAGTAACAGCTAAGTTGCTGGGAAAATACACTCACCGGTTAAACCGGTGATGATAAGAACTGAGCGTCGGTTTAACCGGCATTAAGGGATTTCGTCAGCCTTTTTCCAACAGCTAGTTTGGGGTGTGTGGGCTATATATATTCCACCCCACGGCTCATTTGGTGGTGCTGCAGACCAAGGAAGTATACAAGAGCCAAAGATCATCTCCAACCACCTTAGAGCTTCATTGTACATCAAATAGGCTTAAGCACACTTGTGAGAGTGCTTAGTGCTTGTAATAGGGATTAGTTCTTGCGAGAGCTCCCTTGAGAGAAGTCTTGCTGCAGCAAGCAATCCTTGTGATCCATCGTGTGACCCTCCGACTTGGTGTAGAGTGGCAACGACACTTTGTGCGGGGGGAGAGGAGACCCCCTCCTTGGTGGAGAAGCTCCGTAGTGGATTTCGGCCGGGTGACCGAGAGAGACGGTGGCGGTGCACGAGACTTGGTGTCTTGTGGGCACTTGCCTTTGCTTGCCGGCATCGCCTTGGTGGCGTAGTGCAAGACGGTGATCGGAAGAGCCTCGGTGTCCCGTGGACGTAGGCGTTTGTGCCGAACCACGTTACATGACCGTGTCTACTCGGGAGGTTGCATCCCTCTTGCACTTACCTCTTTACTTACCATATTACATTTCCGCATTTACTTTATCTTGCGTGCCTTTACTTTCCTAGTTAGTTTGATTAGGATTGGCTATAGTTTGCAAGTCTTTTAAGGTTAAGTAGAGAGTAGCATAGATAAACCTTAGTCATAACTAGCATGTGTAGGACGTGTTAGGTTTATCTCATGCAAATAGATTGAGCCCTAGGATAGAAAGGGATTAGCGACCCTATTCACCCCCTCCCCCTCTAGGGTCGGACACCCCGGTGATCCTTACATGTGCCCTTTCCAATCAGCCGCCCCTCATGACGCGATACTGGAATCCCAATTGGGCAGAGTTCTTCCACATAGTCAACACAAAACTCAATGACCTCCTCTTTGACGTAACCCTTCGCAATGCTTTCTTTTGGACGAGCCCGATTACGAACTTATTTCTTTAGGACTACAAAGTATCGTTCAAAAGGGAACATATTATGAAGGAAAAGAGGACCGAGAATACCAATCTCTTTGACCAGGTGAACTAAAAGATGCGTCATAATATTGAAGAATGATGGAGGAAATATCATTTCAAGACTGACTAAACTTTGGACAACATCCTCTTGTAGTCTGCTTAAACTCGATGGATCGATTGCCTTCTGAGAAATTATGTTGAGAAATGCGCATAGCATTATAATTGTTGCTAGAACATTAGCTGGTAGAATACCTTTAAGTGCAACTGAAATCAATTGCGTCATCAACACGTGACAGTCATGGGACTTTACGTGTGCAAATTTCTTCTTTTTCAAGTTCAGTAGCCTCTTTATATTCGAAGAGGAGCCCGATGGGACCTTGATATTGTTCAAACAGTCGAACATACTTTGCTTCTCTTCCTTACTAAGAGTGTAGCACGCAGGACCTAGATAATGACGTCCTTTATCCCTTTTTTCTGGATGTAGGGCGGCCCGTTGTTTCATACGTTGAAGATCTTGCTGCGCTTCCAATGTATCCTTTGGCTTACCATAGACACCAAGGAAGCCTAGAAGGTTCACACAAAGATTTTTTATTAGGTGCATCACATCAATTGCGTGGCGGATGTCTAAGACTTCCCAATAAGGTAACTCCCAAAAAATATTCTTCTTCTTCCACATAGGTGCACGTCCGTCATCACTCTGCACTGATCTGCTGCCGGGTCCTTTTCAAAATACTACTTTTATATCTTTGACCATTTCAAACACCATTTTCCCACAACGGTTCCTAGGCTTGGTACGATGATCTGCCTTTCCATCGTAGTGAGCATGCCTCCTCCTTAATGGGTGCTTGATTGGAAGAAATCGACGATGACCCATATACACGATCTTCCTACAGTGCTTGAGGTACGTGCTGTCGGTTTCTTCTAAACAATGGGTGCATGCCCTATAACCCTTATTAGATTGTCCGGAGAGGTTACTTAGTGCTAGCCAATCGTTGATGGTTACGAAAAGCAATGCACGAAGGTTAAAATGATCCTCTACGTGCGCATCCCACATACGAACACCCTCCTATTTCCACAACAATAGAAGATCCTCAATCAGTGGTTTCATATACACATCTATATCGTTACCGGGTTGCTTCGGGCCGGAGATAAGCACGGGCATCATAATGAATTTCCGCTTCATACACAACTAGAGAGGAAGGTTGTATATACAGAGTGTCACAGGCCAGGTACTATGGCCACTGCTCTGCTCACCGAAAGGATTCATGCCATCCGTACTTAAGCCGAACCTTATATTCCTCGCATCATTTGCAAATGTTAGGAATGTTCTGTCCACTTTTCTCCACTGCGACCCATCAGCGGGGTGTCTCAACATATTGTCTTGCTTATGTTCTTTGAGCCATCGCATCAATTTAGCATTCGTTTTGTTCATGAACAAACGTTTCAGATGTGGTATTAGAGGGAAATACCACATCACCTTGGCAGGCACCCTCTTCTTGACACGCATCCCCTCAACGTCTCCTGGATCATCTCGAGGGATCTTATACCGGCATGCGTTGCATACAGGGCATGAATCCAAATTTTCATACTCACCTCGATATAGGATGCAGTCATTAGGACAAGTGTTGGCGCTCCTTAAGTACCCGTTTTATCCCTTGTTTATCCTTGATAATGGCATAAATTCAATATCAAAATCACTAACCGTCCTAACCCTTGCCTAATTATTGGTCATTTTCACATTTGCACATATATTTTGGAGGAACTTCGTTTTTGCAGGTTTTTTGCCTATTTTGGAGCATGAAATGATGAGGCCCGTGATCGAGCGCTAACACGGAGAAAGACGAAGGCCAAAGCCCAAAGGAAGGACCAAAGCCCATGTTGATTCGAAGCCCATTCATGCACACCCACCTTCCAAGAGAGCCCAAGGACCAAAGCACGAAGCCGTAAAACTCTGGGAACTTAAACAGAAGATGCTGGAGCTTGGACGACAAGCACCCCTATCTAAATCGCGGAGATAATGATGTCTTTGAAAATCCGTAGAAAATAGTAGAAAAATGCAAAAAATGCAAAACCAGTTTTCTTAGCTTCATCTTTTTATGCTCTATACAATAAAACTATGAGATATGCTGTTTAATAAATTTTGCTGTGCAGTTTTATTTATGCTAGATAAATGCTTTTGTAGATTGTTAAATGCCTAAATAGAGTTAGGAGCATGAGAAAAATATAAAATCAGTTTTGTTAGTTTTGTTTTGACATGCAGTTCTTAGGAAAAAATATTAAACCTGCTGTTTTGATAATGTTTATGTGATGTGTTTATTTAATCATGGTTAATGCTTTATTTAGCTTGTTTATTTAATATCTGCAGTTCTGGAAGTCCAAAAATTGTGAAATTTATGCAGTAGCTTACTCCTTGCATGCTTAGTTCACCGTAAAAATTTCATGTCCAGAAGCTATGTGCATGTTTGTAAATCTGTTTTTTTTTCATTTGTATTGCTAGGGCTAAATTAAATGCTTTCTGTTATCAATAAATGTTGGTAAATTTTTGTTGCATGATTTAGCAATAGCTTGCCATGCTGTTAAATTTTGTTACTAAGCCATGGCTGCAAGTTATGTTTTTGTATTTGTTTAGTTCCCAGCTATAGCTTTCACTTTCCAAAAGTATTGCTAAGCAATTCTTTTCTGCATGGTTCAATACAGCAAGTTATGTCTTTTTTTGGGTGAATCATATTAACTTGTGTTTCCTAGAAGGTTTGGCTAATTCCTGATTGGTGAATGCTTGCAATGGTTTAATTGTAAGTTAATTTGTATGGCATGCTTGATGTGCTTGCCATCTCCTATGAGATGCTTGAGTGATGGTTAAGTTAAATAGCTCTAGGTGCTCATGCTAGTGGGTTGTACTTTCATGAATGCCTTGCGTGTTGCACTTTCATGCATTCATACATATGCATTGTTGCATCTCATTTAGCTACGATAGATGAAGCATATGAAGGACGTGCTATTGGAGCCGAACCCGAAGACGATGTTTGGTGGACATATCTAGAAGACGGATGGATGTATCCTGATGTGCATGGCCGAAGGCAGATGCTCGCCAAGCGAGTATCATCTAACTAACACTAACTTAGTGTTACCCCAGGCAAGCCCCGGAGCATAACCCCTAATTCCAGTATTCAATGTTTATTTAAGTATTGGTGCATTTACGTTTCTAGGAGTTGTATGGAACCATAGTATGCATGTTTCTCCCTAGGTACCTATGAGTATCTACTAGTATGTGTACGTCGTTAGTATTGCCATGCTTAATTAGAATTTGGTAAAAGTCGAGTGATTCCTGTCACTCGCGAGATATAGGACCTTCTTACTTATTATGGCAATGTGTCTTGAGAATGAATCAATGAGGCAGGAAAAATAGAGACCAGGCGGAGATGAGTTTGGTTATGGATATGAAATGGATGGAAAGTAAGCCTCTGCCTGTGTCAATTGAGGACCGTGCCGTTGTTGGCCGTGCTGACCAAGTTTGAATAGTACTAACCACATGCTACTCTGGAAGTGGGATGATGGCGGGTGTTGTAGTTGCCCTCGGGTCCACTGGGTGTTCGCCGTGTGGGGCTCCTCATTCAGGTTTTGGCAGACGTGGGGTGATGATGGGAAAAGTTGACGTGTGTGGCCCGACGGGGTTGCACGTGTCTTGTGAGTTAGGTTCACCTTGCAAGGTTAAATCGGATCGATTCGCCGTCTCTCTCGGTTAAGACAACCTTGGTCACTCTGTCGCATCGTAGTAAAGAAATGGGAATGAGCATGGAATGAAAATGATTTGCTTGTGATTTTACCAGAAGATTTCTCTGATCTACCATGCGTGCTCTAGAAATTCAGGCAAACCTCGCTGGTACGGTTTATACTAAACCTGAGCTAAAATTTGAAAGTAAGGATCCATTGTTAGTAGCCTTTTCAGCAAAATAAACTCCAGATCCAAAAAGCTTTGCATGTCTTGATAGTGGGCTAAGTATACCCATGTCGGGTAAGCCTTGCTGAGTATTAGTATACTCAGAGTTTGTTGTTATCCTGTTTTCAGGTATTTGTTGCTGGTTGGAGCTAGCCAGGATTCACACCGGTGGGCTCGATGTGACATCCTCACGTCTTCGTAGTATCGTGTATTTTTGAAATCAAACTTCTATTTAATTTCCGCTGCATCTTGAATTCTGATAGTTTACGTAAACTTGTTTGTAAAACTCCGCATTGTAAATTAAATTTGAGAATTTTTGTCGGCTTGTAATCATTTGTGCTCGTCTTCGTGTGAGACTTCCAGTGTTTTTTGATCCTTAACCAGACAGACGACCGGATTACACTGTTTTAAGTGCGTGGTAACTTGATTAACCCTTAAGATGATAGTTAGCGCACTTAAGCCGGTTTAATTTGGGCGGTTCTGCTACAAATATCATCATAAATATCTGTTTAATTCAACAAAAGTGATTAAAGAAATCTTTTGCAAAATCATAAGCAACTTTTTTGAAAGTGGTTGGCTAATACACTGAAAGTGTTTTCTCACACTAAAATATATTGATGTGAGATCTTGTTTTGAAGCTCTTGCTCAAAAAAATGCAATGGTGCAACCAGATTTTTATTTGGATGCTCGGTTTTAAAATTACAGCTTTTTTAATTTTCAAAATCAAGTGCATGTAGGGATGTAAATGGATCGGATACGGACGGATATTGCTGATATCGTATTTGTTTTCATATTTGTGTTCGAATACGGAGTCAGATATGGATAGTATTAGTTTTTGATGGATAAGATTGTAATGGATATCACATCATAAAAATATAACTTTTGTAACACCCTTGTTTTTGCTTTAGAAGAGTCTAGCATAGTTTCACAATTTTTTTCTAGCTTCAAAAGAATTATTTTGGCACTTCGGAAAATTCACCATAGGCTTTAAATTGTTTTGTTGCATTCATGCTGGAATTTTCTAAGTCTTCCTTCTATTTTCTAAGCCTTTATCAAATTTTCTATGCAAAGGAAATGCTCCTTTTTCTTTTTCTTTTCCCTTTTCTTCTTTTTCTTCATTTTCCATCTCTTCCTGGCCGCCAGCCCACTTCTCCTTTCGCAGGCGGCCCATTCTCCCTTTCCCCTCTTCCTTTCGGCCCGAACCGGCCCAACCCGCGACGGCCTTTTTCTTTTTTCGTTTCCCCCTCCTTTACTCTCACTGACGGGCGGGGCCCCGCCCGTCATCTTCCACCTCTGTCCGAGTCCGGTTCGGACTCGCTGCGCTGACCTGCCTGGGCCCACGGCCCACACGCCGAGGCCGACTCGGCCTTGCGCCACGCCCCGCACCCTTCCTTTAACCCCTGCGTAGACGGCCCCGCAACCCTAGCTGCTTTTCCGCCATAGTTTTAGCTCTGCTCGCCCACGTGCGCCACTGCCGCTCCTCTGCTCCGCCGCCCGCCGCCGTCGATCCACCAGCCAGCACCTCTCCGTCCGTCTTGACCCCGGGGTAAGCTTCGGGGTGAGTTGCTCTCTCGTTTCCGCTCCGTTTCGTCCCGATTTCGGGCTCGGACGTGCCTTCCCGTGGCTCGCCGGAGTCCGCCACCGGCCCCTCTCGCTGCCGGCAGTCATCGGCATTTTCCCGAGCCCTCGAAACCCCGTAGCTGAGTTCCCCGCATCGCCTGCGTGCCGTAGTGCTTTTCGGCACTATTTTTGGGGCACTGGGGTGCCGATTCACCTCCAGGCCTGCGAACCCCCGCCGTGCCCATGGCGGCGCCGCCGTGTGCCGGCGCCCCGCCATTGCCAAGTCGCCGCGTGCGATAAAGGCCGTCGAATCTAAATCCAATGGCCTAGAACCGGTCGCCGCCCAGTCAACCCCACCCAGCCGGTCAACTTTGGCATTTTTTCAGAAAAGCCCCTCTCTTTTCCTAAAATCAACCCGCCATCCATCCTCGTTCAAAAGTATTTCTATTTTAGCCCAAAATCTTCCCGGAAGCACCCTGTCCTTTTACAAAATAGAACCCGCCGTCCATAGCTGCTATTTTGCGTGTTTGCCCTTTAGCTTTTATACAAAATTATGTTTTTAGCCCTGGTTTCTTACTGTTTAACCAGTTTTAGATGTTTTCACTTGCAAACAAGTCCCTGCAACATTGTTTTAGCGTTTCTTTACCGTTTTAGCTCCGTTTTTAGCGTTCTTGGTACCGTTACATTCGTTGCAACGTGTAGAATTAGTTTTTAAGTGTTTTATCTCTGTTTTTCCATGATTGGTGTACTGTTTTAATTTGTTTCCTTTGTGTTGCTTGTATGTACTTGTTTTGTGGCGTGTTCGTGATGTATAGACGAGGAGCCGTTCAAGAACTTTCAAGAGCAAGATTTTGAAGACCTCGACAAACAGCAAGTAACTGAGCAAGGCAAGTATATTCCTTGATCATTCTTGGTCCCCATAACACTTAAATAAGCTTGCATGCATTAAAATTGTGGGAACTTGTAAGGATCACCGAGGTGCTTGACCCTAGAGGGGGAGGGGGTGAATAGGGTCGCTAATCGCTTTCTATCCTAGGGCTCAATCTATTTGCATGAGATAAACCTAACACGTCCTACACATGCTAGTTATGACTAAGGTTTATCTATGCTACTCTCTACTTACCTCTAAAAGACTTGCAACCTATAGCCAATCCTAATCAAACTAACTAGGAAAGTAAAGGCACGCAAGATAGAGTAAATGCGGAAACATAATACGGTAAGTAAAGAGGTAAGGGAAAAAATATGCAAACTCCCGTGAAGACACCAAGACACACGATTTAACATGGTTCGGTTAGGACCCCAAGTCCCTCCCTACGTCCACGGCCACTTGTCCAACAAGAACAAGTGTGATGCCAAGTCTCTTCGCTTGATCACCGTCTTGCGTTCGCCACCAAGGCTTCCGGTAAGCAAAGGCTAAGTGGCGCCAAGTCACCAAGACAAGGCCACCGCCACCGTCTCTCTCAAAGCGTCACCAACGGCACCGTCTTCACTATTGGAGCTTCTCACCAAGAGGGGTCTCCTTCCCCGCACAAAGTGTCGTTGCCTCTCCACACCAAGTCGGAGGGTCACATGATGAGTACAATGATTGCTTGCCGCAGCAAGACTTCTCTCAAGCTTGCTCTCTCAAGAGCTAAGACTAAACAAGTACTAAGCACTCTCACAAGTGTGATGAAGCCTATATGATGTACAATGATGCTCTATGGTGGTTGGAGGTGTTCTTCAAGTGTAGTAGGCTTTAGCAACTCTAGCACACACCAAATGAGGTGTGGGGTGACAAATATATAGCCCAACCCCTCAAACTAGCCGTTGGAGGAAAGCTGACAGAAAAAGCTCGTAACGCCGGTTAATCCGATGCTCCTCCAATGGCCATCGTCGGTTCAACTGGTGAAGGTAATCTGCCCACTTGAAAAACTAGCCGTTAGTTGTACGAGCAATTAACCGACGTACCGTCGGTTTAACCGGTGAATGTAACTGTCCCATGATTCCTGAAAAACTAACTCTCTGGACAATCACACCGACGTTCACTTTGCCTTCATCGCCGGTTTAACCGGTGCCTGTAAAACTCCTGCTGCTTCTTCGGCCTCCAAGTCCATTACACTGGTGAGTGTAAAACACCCAACGCCGGTTAATCCGGTGCCAAACCCTAGCTCGCAGCTTCTGTGTTCATTGCACCGATGAGTGCAATTTGCTGATCATCGGTTTAACTGGTGATAGCAAATTGTCATCGTTTTGATCTTTTCGACTTGGATTTCTTCACGGTCTCTTCAATTCTTCACGGCTCCCCCTCGACCCCCGTCCGCTAATCGGTTAGCGGAACCACTGTAGGTGCGGCCCTTCGGGCCTAGCTACGCCTATCTTCTCTTTGTCATCACTTGAACCTAAAAGCCTCAGAATGGTCATCTTAACAATCATATTAGTCCAAGTGTTGTGTTGTCTATATCAATCACCAAAACATTATATGGAAATATGGCATGTGTAAGGATCACCGAGGTGTCCGACCCTAGACGGGGAGGGGTGAATAGGGTTGCTAATCGCTTTTTGTCCTAGGGCTCAAACTATTTGCATAAGATAAACCTAACATGTCCTACACATGCTAGTTATGACCAAGGTTTATCTATGCTACTCTCTACTTACCCCTAAAAACTTGCAACCTATAGCCAATCCTAACAAACTAACTAGGAAAGTAAAGGCATGCAAGATAGAGTAAATGCGAAAGCGTAATACGATAGGTAAAGAGGTAAGTGCAAGAGGGATGCAAACTCCCGAGTAGACACGGTCATGTAACGTGGTTCGGCACAAACGCCTACGTCCACGGGACACCGAGGCTCTTCCGATCATGTCTTGCACTACGCCACCAAGGCGATGCTGGCAAGCAAAGGCAAGTGCCCACAAGACACTAAGTCTCGTGCACCGCCACCGTCTCTCTCGGTCACCCGGCCGAAATCCACTACGGAGCTTCTCCACCAAGGAGGGGGCCTCCTCTTCCCCCGCACAAAGTGTCGTTGCCACTCCACACCAAGACGGAGGGTCACACGACGGATCACAAGTTGCTTGCCGCAGCAAGACTTCTCTCAAGGGAGCTCTCGCAATAACTAATCCCTATTACAAGCACTAAGCACTCTCACAAGTGTGTTTAAGCCTATATGATGTACAATGAAGCTCTATGGTGGTTGGAGATGATCTTTGGCTCTTGTATACTTCCTTGGTCTCCAGCACTCTCAAATGAGCCATGGGGTGGTATATATATAGCCCACACACCCCAAACTAGTCGTTGGAAAAAGGCTGACAAAAAGTGCTATCACCGGTTAAACCGATGCACCTGTTTTTGTCATCACCGGTTTAACCGGTGAGTGCATTTTCCAACTATCCGTTATACTTCAACGGCTACCTCAATCGACCGACGTAATCAACCGATGCAGCATCGGTTTAACCGGTGAGTGTAGTTGCTGAAAAACTAACTCTCTGGACAACTGCACCGACATTCACCAATATCTAATCGTCGGTTTAACCGATGTATAGAATCTCCTCTGTCTTCATCTGTCAATGCACCGACGTATGCAATTTCTTTAGCGTCAGTTAATCCGGTGTAAAACCCTAGCCCGCAGACCTTCTCTGTGATTGCACCGGTGAGTTCATTTTGCCCTACGTTGGTTTAACCGATGATAGCAAAATGCCTCAATCCTTGTCCCTTGGAACCCCCGTAGGGGCGGCCCTTCGGGCCTTGCTACGCCTCTCTTCTCTTTGTCATCACTTGAACCTAAAAGCCTGAGAATAGTCATCTTAACAATCACATTAGTCCAAGTGTTGTGTGTGTCATCAATCGCCAAAACATTATATTGAAATATGGCATGAGAGGCCATTCTCGCTACAGCATGAGAGGCCATTTTCGCTACAGAACTACCTATATACCTTTATTGATGATCCTTGTCCTTGATTAGCTGTGTTTTTGTTATAAAAGTCTTTTGGGTAGTATGCTTAGCCGCTGAACACTGGTTATGGGTGGTTTCTACAATACTTTTGAGACATGAGACTTCGATATATATAAATTTCTTTGGAATAATATCATATTTCTGGTCACTTGATTAAAATCAACCATGGAGAACCACCCGGGAAAACAGCGCAACCACAAGGACTAAATGGCTCTGGTCTTGGCTGATTAATTAGATGACTCTAGCTTGTAGTAGCTAACCGAAAGGCGCATGGGGGGGCTGTGATGGGGTGATCGCTGCCTGCCAAGGGTGCATTCTATGTTTTGGGAATTGGTCATGCCTTGGGGGAGGGTCATCCACGCAGCTGCTGAAACCTTAGCAGGCTACTACGGGTTAGGAAAGTCTTTGTAAAGGTCTCGTAGTGAATCCCTGCCACTCACCAAAGGAAGTGTTTACGGGTCTTGCAAACCCAGGCACAAAAGAGAGACACGACTTGTGGGTAAAGTGTGCAACCTCTGTAGAGTGAAAACTGATATATCAGCTGTGCTCACGGTCAAGAGCGGCTCGAACCCTTACATGTTCAACTTAATGGAAATCATTATATTTAATTCTGTTGTTTAATTGTTCTAAGTTACTCGTTTATTTCAGTTTTACTATCTTCTTTTATAAATGTGGGTTGGTTCATACATGCTTAGTAATTAGTTGCTAATGACTCAATTAAAATGCGTAATGCTTTGCTCAGCCAGCCTTTATTCCTTGTTATAAGCCTTGCATGTCATTTATTTCTCCAATATAATTGCTGAGTATGACATGTGCTCACCCTTGCTATTACCACATCATCTAGAGCAAGATCAGTTTGACGAGTTTCCAGAGAATATTCAAGACTTCTAGGCGTACGTTTCCTCTAGTCAGCTACCTGTGGAGTTGGAGTATCCGCCGCTAGAATAAATGCGAACTGAAACGCTTATTTATTTATATTATGACTTTTGACTTGGTTTGTAATAAATTTAACTTCGGTATTTATGACATTGCTACTGTTATTCACTATTGTCATCATATGTGTGTAATTTGATCCTGGCGCACATATGATTATTTGCTCAGTTTTATTCCTTCAAAACTAGGCGTGACAACTTTTGAGCATTCGGATACAGATTGGTTACGAATATTGGATACTGGGAATCAGATACGAATAGATAAAAACCATTCCAGACCGGATCAAATTCGAATACGGTCGGGAAATATCCGTACCATTTACATCCCTAAGTGCATGCTTGCACGTGCTTTTTTATTCTTCTCTTCGCAAGAATATACAACAACGGTCCTTAACTTCTTCCCTTGTCGTCTTGGTTGAATCCTTCCAAACTGATCCTGCATCTATCGGGCTATCCCCAAGGACGGGAGTTCACATCACCATTCATTTGCAAGCTTTATGTGGATGCAATGGTATAAAAGTATTGCCAAAGGATAAGCTGGGTTTTCCTAAGCAAGCCGCAGGCAAGTATATATATTTATATACCTCATCCAAACACCCTGACATTGGCCATACCGGCACTCCGGACACCCCGTCAACACACACCTCCAAAAACCCCCGAATTCGGTGCTACGTAGGATGTGCCCAACACACAATCCCCAGCTCCCAATCCGAAGTTAGGGAAGGTTAACTCGCCCCTGCTAAAGTCCTAGACACCAACTCCTCATATGGTGGATCTCCACACACGCCAAGACTATCAGATCACGAATTCCCACTCAACACAAACACAACCTCATAGTAGCCAAAGCATTCGATAGTCAATCTAGATAATCACGGGATAACATGGAATACGATAAATAAATGGCCATGCAGGTTCCATCACATCATGACAGAAAAGTAAAGCAGTAGCATAACTAGCAAGCAATGTCTAAATTGGGATTCAAGATGGAGATGGGCGTGAACCTGAGGGTTCTTCGTGGTCTTCCTGGTTCTCCGGGGACTTCTGGTCTCCTGGTACGTCCTTCTGGATTCTCTGGTCGTTGGGACGTCGGTCAGCTTCTTTCCGTAGGGACCTAATAGTAATTACATATAAACATAGGGGCCAAAGTGCAAAGATCCAATCACATAACAAAACCTACTCTAACGGGTAGAGCATGATTTTAGAAGAATTATGAAACCGGTTTCATATTTTTCAGAGGTCCGATTAATTTTTTATGAATTTTTGAAGATTAAAACATTTTTTGGAATTAATAAAGGATTATCAGAAAAAGGAAATCACTCAAAGGTGACATGTGGTAGCACCAGAGCATGCCACGTGGCATGCTGACGTCAGTATGACGTCACCCGGGATAAGGTCCCGCTGACGTTAGTAGTGGAACCCTGCTGACGTCTGTATTCACCAAGTCAACATTGACCATTGACCGGTCAACAGGTCAGAGGTGGGGTCCGCTGTCAGTGGGTCCCGCTGGTCAGTTACACACTGTGGCCAATGGGTAGGACCCGCATGTCAGGTTAAAGCAAAAGCAAAAAGGATAAAGGGCAGTGTGTTAGCGAGCTCAACAGGCCAAAAGGGAGGTTGGGCTGCCTTTCGGTTTTATGGGTTTGGCCAAAAGTGGCCCAGCCCGCTCGGCTCTATCCCTCTTGCTCACTGACTCACTTACAAGGCAGTCCCGTGGGTTAGCGGTCCCGACCGTCCACTGACGGGTGGGGCTCGGGTCTGTGACACACCGGATCCAGTGCGCCAGGGTGTGATCCCGTGCGAATCGGGCTTGTGCGGAGCGTGTGTGTGGCTGCTCGTGCGATGGAAATAGGGGTGGCGGTGCCCATGGTGGAGCAAAGGCATGGAAAGGCCGGGACGACGGCGGTCCGGCAGCGTGACAAGGATACACGGCGGCGATGGTGGGTCAGATGGTGCGGCTAGGGTTCGTGCGTGCACGCGGGGGTCCGGTGTCCCAGGCGCATGGCGGCGACAAGGAGTTATGCGTGGTCCGGTGGGGTCTAGGCATGGCAGACCAAGGCTGAGGTGGTGAGGATGGGGAACTTTGGCGGCTAGGTCTAGGCCAAGGTGACAGAACACGGCAGGGCAAGGTCAAGTCTCGACCTTGGGCTCAAAACGGCGAGCGGCAGGTCGACGGCGTCCATGTGGCGGCGAAGCGGTCCAAAGCATCATCGGCCGGTGCTGGCAGGTGAAATGGCAAGGTAGCGGCTCGAGGAATATGCGCGCGCAGGGCCTAGCACCCCAAGTCCGCTGCAGCGCGTTGGCGAGGCAGAGCAACGGCGAGGCAAGGCTCAAGGCGGCTCGGGTGCGTGGCTGTCGTGCCGCGACAAGGCCAAGGCACGGCGGCGGCAAAACAAAGGCGGGTTCGAAGCCAAAACAGGGAGATGGTGAGACCAAGGGATAACACGCAGCCAGAGGCGAGGCGATGGCGGCGAACAGGGTAGAAGGGGCACGGTCCGCAGTCACCGGCCCCATATTTCCACCATGTCTTGCAATTTGAATAGTAACATTTGTACACCGAACGCAGCTAATGAAGCGTAATTCAGTGGAACTATCTGCTTTCTACTCACATGTCTTTATCAGGTCCTACCAACTCCATCCAGGTAGTCTCACTAGGCTCTACACAGATACACAGGAAAGGTAACTCCAACAAAAGCAGCGTTTGACTATTTGAAAGTTCATAAAAGGTGGCGACACAATGCACGCTGAACTTCGGATAGCTGAGACAATCTGAAACACCGCGACTAAGACAGCAGGAGCACGTGACGGCAGTTGCACGTAGTGTGGAGATACGTCCGTGACCACTCCAGCATAGCGACAGGCGACATGACGACTTCTTCCGTATGATTGTACACAAACAGGGATCCGCCACGGCGATTGGGCCCTGCGGCTGCTCGGGCTGTAAGAGGTCGATCTCTAGCTTTATTCCAATAATAAATTTACAAACATGAATTGAGTTATCCCCGTACATGAGAGAGTAGATCGGCGCGAGCAATTATGGGTATAGATCACGATGACTTAATTAAGATAGAAGAAGGCCAAGAACCCTCCGGCGATAGTGACGACGGCCATGGTTCGGACCACCGCGGCCACCACCGGTGGCATCAGCAGTGCCACCTTGGTACAAATTTGTGAAAAGGTTTAGAATGGAAAAATAATGCATTCAAATTTCCAGGTAGTGGCACATACTTTTTTCAAGTTTGGCATCTTGGCCATGATCTGCAGGCTCAAATTGCACATATACGGTGCATTCGCACAAAAAAGTTACATTGGGGCCAGTTTCAAAAAGAGAAGAGATAACAAGTGAGCCTGATTCATTTTTTGTGGTCTGCTTCTTCTCTTGTTGTTCGAAGGAAGAAGAATCCTGATTCGTTTCTTGCAGCTTGTGTCTTCGCTCGGATGAATGGAGAGACCTAGCTACATGCGCGCACAGGGCCTAGCACCCTAGGTCCGCGGCAGCGAGTTGGCGAGGCAAAGCAACGGCGAGGCAAGGCTCAAGGCAGCTCGGGTGCGTGGCTGTCGTGCCATGGCAAGGGCAAGGCACGGCGGCGGCAAAGCATAGGCGGGTTCGAGGCCAAACCAGTTCGACGGTGAGACCAAGGGCTAACACGCGGTGACGGCGGCGAAAAGGGTAGAAGAGGCACGGTCGTGGCCACGGGGGTAAGCCAGTGGCTGCACGCGCGCAGTGTGCTCGGCCAAATGCTGTAGTAGCACTTGCGTGCACCACGCCGTGGCGGCAGCACGCACAGCGCGATGGTGCCATGGCCACGGCGTATCAGCAGCGATCTGGTAAAGGTGTGCCAAGGCCACGGCATGGCCTTTGGCCCTGGGTGTGGTTTGGCACGCGCGCATGGGCTCGTCGGGCATAGCCACAGCGAGGCCATGGTGGCGGTCGTGATGGGCGTGGACACGACCTGGACAGCGCTTTGGTGGGGCTCAAATGGCGGTGAGGGCTAGGCGACAACTAGATACAGCGGCGGGACTGAGGGTGGGCATTTCAGCTCGCCCAACCAGAACACGCGCATGCGAGACACGACGCGCTCACGATCACCACGCCGCGACATCGCCACGAGGTGGCGACGGTGCATCATGGTGCTCACTAGGGCGGAACGAGGTTCGGTCGCAGCGAGGCCAAAAGCATAGCCTTTGGGCCCGGCCAAGGCACATATGGGTGCACGCGAGCACCCAGGAAGCTAGGGCTGCGGGACGGCCGGCGGTCAAGGCAAGAAGGCGACGGCGGGCTGCGGGCTACGCGGCGGGGCGACATCAAGCTCCTGCAACCAACCAGAGGGTCGGGGTCCTGCAGCAGTTCTACGATGGGCTCATCCTCGGCGATGCGCACGACGGTAGCACACAAGGAAACGGGTGAGGGAGACGTGGCAGCGTCCTACCCGGTTCACGCGAGGACGAAGGGGCTGGTGCAGTGGGGTGGCGCGGCTGTGGCGAGGTGAGGCAGAGTTGTGCCGTGCTGGGTCATCGAGGTCATCGTATGGGGCGCCAGCGTGGTGGAGAGCTCCTGCGGCGGTGGCGTCTCCTTGTCGTGCTGGGCTCTGGGTACTGCAGCGCTGTCCGCTTCTCGAAGTGGCGGCGGCGATGGCCGGCACCTCCCTTCCTCTTCTTCTCCTCCTCCTTCTCCTCTTTCCCTATCTCTCCTCTCTGTGCTCTGATCACGGCGGCGGCGAGGGGGAAAAGAATCCCCGAGTCTAGGGTTTAAAGGCGATGACTAGGGGGGTCTTATAGGGGCACCATTAGGGTTTAGTGGGTGCGGCCGGGCACGGACATCGAGGATTGACGATCGGGCTCGGTGTGCGGGCCTGGGGGCATCGAGCAGTTGCATGCTCGCGATGCTAGGGTTTGGAGCGCGCGCGTGAGGGCAATCAAGGGCGGAGCACGCACTGGTGGCCGATAGCGGGAGGCACGCAGTAGGTGGGTGACACGAGTGGAGCAGGTGGCGTCGGCATGAGAGGCGAAAAGCAGAGCAGCTGGCGTCTGCACGGGAGAGAAGAACAGAGCGGAGGGGAAAGCTGTAGGTGGGCCAGGGCGATCGGCGACTGTGGCGACACGGTGTGACTGACAGGTGGGGTCCACTTGTCTGCGGCGGTCGGAAAAGGAAGGGGCGCAGCAGCGGAGTTGGGCTGGCGCGTGGTGCTGGGCCGCGCGTGCGGTTTGGCCCGCCCGTGTGGGCGGGGTGCTTGGCGGGCCGAGCGGGGCTAGCGGGCCGAGTGGTGCGTGGCGGCGGGTTGGGCTGCAGTGGTGAAGCAGGCCGAAATGGCCTTTGGCCATGTGGGCTGAGAGAGGTTCAGGTGGGTTTGGGTGCAAGCCAAGTCTTGGGCTGCGTTGGTCCGGACCTGGGTCAGGGTTAGGGTCGGATCAGGTCTCGAGCTAGGGTCAAAGCCGGGTTAGGGTTTGGAATTAATTTGAATGGTTTGATTCAAATTAAATCCCACTCAAGAGTCAGCATTTGAAATTAAATTGAGGGGCAACCCTCAATTTAATTTCCACTCAATTTTCAACCAAGAAAAATAAATCCAACTCGAATTTGTTTAAACAAGGTAGAGCCAAATAAATCCAATAACTCCAAATATTTCCATACTAGCAAAATAATATCCTTATTTATATTCAAAATTTTGACTTTTTAACATTCCGAAAAAATCCTTGGCCTAATCGGCAAGGTTTATATGTGGCTGCCTGTAAGTACCGCGATGGCGTCTGGCGACCTGGGAGTGTATGGGTTAAATAGCAACAGCCAGATTGAAGCCTTTCAAGGTGGGTTCATCTCATCTTCTTTGATCCTGTTTCTTTTTTGCCGTCCAGATGCTGCAGCCCTTTACTGAGCGTGATTAGGATGCATTTCCCATCGTTTTGTTTGCAGTTTCAGCTGATGAGTGCAAAAAAAAAAGATGACCCCTTAGTGAATCAGGATCTTTTTTTTCTCCTTCAATCAGTTTGTAGTTTCTACAATTTCTTTTCACTTTTTTACACTTGCAGATGCTCTATTCCTTACCTTAGTTACGTTATGGTGGTTTTATATGTTTGAGTAATTTTTAGTTGCTTCCTGCAAAGTAGTTGTTCAGTTTATAAATTTATGATTAGGCTGCCTTACTTATATTGCCTCATATTTTATGATATCAGTAGATTTGGAAAATTTGATCTTAAATAAAAATCAAGTTGCTATCTATAGCACAGTTATCTGGATAACCCACCTTAACAAGTCCGTAGCTAGAGTTTGGCATGAAAATTCCGCTTATTTTAGCATCGCAGATCTGGTATTATAAAGGAACAGTAATCCTATTTTTTTGCAAAAAGTAAAGATACTGATAGATGCAGCTAGGCTACTCTTTATGTGAAGTATATGTATGTTCAGTAGGGTTTGATATAGTTATTCTGCTTTTTGCTAGTTACTATTTGTTTCCGTCTTGCAATGTGCCATTGGCCTGTAATTAGTCTTGTCCATACCTGTTTCTAGATGATTCAAAATTCAAACATTTTGTAATCTTTTTTTCTGAAATAGGTAGGAGACATTTTGTAATCTTGTCTAACTACTATCTGCAGTTGCAGATCACTCCAACCAAGGAAACAGATATTGCTTTAGTACCAACACAGCAAGGTGCAAGGTCCATCAATGCTCCAGATATCCTTACTCAAACCGCAGTTGCAACATCAACAGATACACCACACAAGAATGATGACGCCATTTTAGCTAAGGTAAACTACAATCACTTAATCTCCTTCTTCTCATTGACTTATCACACAGCAAAGAGTATTGACCGTATGAAATAACAGCACTTACCTTTTTTCAACAAAGGAATTTAGCCATATCCAACTATATTCCATCTATGTGATATTTTGCTTCATATTCCTGCTCTATCATGTAGTCTACTGCTAATCTAAAAGAGTTTTAGGATGGAGCTTATAGGAGTTTAGCCATATCCATCCATATTCCATCTATGTGATATTTTGCTTCATGTTCCAGCTCTATCATATAGTCTACTGCTAATCCAAAGGAGACTAAGGATGGAGCTGCAAATTCAGCAACTAAGTTAGAAAAGACTATCACAAGTAAAAGGTCTGTATTGCCAATACAGATTTGTTTTTTCATAACATATCCAATAATAATCTCATATCTAACATGTACAATTTTTAGGTCACGCCCCTCACCTAGAAAGAAAATTGCCAGAAAATTGCTGCTTGATGAAGACAATGAAGATAAAGATGATGGTTGTGTCCATGATACTCCCAAGCTTTGGTATGCCCTTGCTACAAACTTCTAGATGAAACAGATAGATCTGCTACAGATAGCTACACTTGATCAAAAATTATTATCTTTATTAATCCTTGCCAATTTATGCATTTGCTACATCACAATATTATGAACATAATTTTTCTTATTAATCAAATAATCTTTCTGCGCTTACCCTTGCAAAAATATTTTTGATTTAGGTACTCCTACCATGTTTACATGTCCTCCTGCTTATACAGTACATATCATTCTTGCTATTTTCTTCACATATCATCTTTGGATATCATACTTGCTATTTCCTTCACATATAGTATTTGCTATTTTCTCTTTACCTTATACAAATTGTCATTACACCAGTGTGAGGTAGCCACTTATCACTGTAAACACCATGAATTGTTGCTTCATGTTATCTTCAACTATTTTATAACCAACACTGTTCTTGATAACTACATTTACAGTTCCAGCGCTGATGCTTAGAAGAAAGACGCAGATCAGCTCATGTTGTGTTTTCACAGTTGCAGCCCTGCCTAGGCCGACATCTGCTAAATTGCTACTACATGCAATATATTAAGCTGTTTTATAACCTCAGCATCAGTTAACTCTCTTTTGAATACTTTTATGGCTGCAAAAGGTGTTATTTCCTACTTTTTAATATATTAGTACTCGCTTTTATTTGGATTAGCATTCTAAGCTACCTACTAAAATTTTTGGTAGCTACTAATGCTGATACTCAATTGTAATATATGGCTTGACAGAATCTATCGGCTGCACATGCCATTCAATCAACAGTACTGCCGCCGCTGTTAACATATATATTTGCATGAGACAATTGCTATGTGTTTGCCTATCATTCAAAGCATTGCTGTACTATATTTCTAATCTCTCCGGCTGCTACATTTCTATGTTTCGATCTGAATTTTTATGCTATATTTACTCATATATAGAGATATTTTTATATGGAATCAAGAAACTGATGATAGAGCGCGCAACGCGCACATTATGTTCTAGTGAACTTAAAGACTTAGGCCACCGGTACAACCGTGCTATCGCTGATTGCTGGGAGGAGGATGGTGGTGATCCTTGTGAAGTTTGCGGAGACATGCCATTTTTATGAGAACACCATATTTTAATTGAAATAGCATGTTACATTACTGTTCGCACGAGACATGCATTATACGTACTAATACATGTTTCTACATTGACATGGCAATACTGTTGAGCTGTGGAAATAACAATTTAAAGTACGTTTAAGAGTCAAAGGTGTACTCTGATAATCTGAAAATATTAATATGCAAATAAAAGTATTAATAGCTATTTATGAAAGTATATTTGGGGCATAATAAGTGAACGTACTGGTGTTCATATCGACTGACTTTATTATTTTTAGAGCCGAGTTCAGAGTTTTACGTGCACAACATAATTATATTGAGTCTCACAGCGTAGCACACTTCACCATATACATGGACGATAGTGTATGTATCTCTTATGCAACATATTGCTCCGACTTTATTTTGTTTGTTTCAGTGATGCGTAGGGTGTGACTTGCTGATCTTTTATTAAGTAA
This sequence comes from Panicum virgatum, assembly GCF_016808335.1. Taxonomy (NCBI): domain Eukaryota; kingdom Viridiplantae; phylum Streptophyta; class Magnoliopsida; order Poales; family Poaceae; genus Panicum; species Panicum virgatum. The sequence continues at coordinate 47,086,979 of NC_053138.1, forward strand.
TCTCTACCTCCTGTACGGGCCATCTGAAGCACATGTTTCAACACAATCTTGTAGGCATAAAATTTGCATTCGTCTGATTTTTAAAACTTTTTTATTGCATCTTTTCATATCGTACAGCTGGCGGATGGTGAGGATGACGCAGTGATCCATTCATTAGCTTCAGCTTTCTGCTGATGGCATCTTTATTAAAGGACGATAGTACAACTTAATTGGGAACTGATATATGGGGACTAATAACAAGAACAATTAGTAAGTACTAATGGGCGGGTGCTGCCCGCATGCATATTATTCTCGGGAGGGAGCCGGAGGCACTACTATGGCCTGGCTCATTTTTATTTGTACTGTGGCCACTCACAAGATTCCTCTGCTTTTGGCGGTGCGTCATGCATGCATGCGCCTACTCGTCCGGCCCGTGGCCATGCGTCTTCTCTCGGGGGGTGGAGGAGCTCTGCCACTGCTTGATCGCATGAATAGCGGCCTGCATATCCAAGACAAATAGAGATTGATCGGATTCATAGATAGATGTTGGTACAAACACAAAAAAATGTATACGTACCAGGTAAATGTCATGCTGCCTTGCGCGGCTTATCGCCCCATGCAGGACGTCAGTGAGATTGCCGGACTCGTCGTCTTGATGCTGATGGTCCAGCTGGAAAGCTGGTGGCACCTCGGCGTCCAGCTTGCACCACAGTTGGAATCGCTTGTTGATACCGTCCAAGAGCCCAATGGCGCGCTCGTAGACAGCTCGGTCTTCCGCTCCTTGTTCATATGCTTCCTTGAGCAGCAACTTCCTGCGGACCTTCTGCACCATCATCTCCATCACTGGCGTGCGGAACATGGCCTCCGCCGGTAAGCCTGTAGCCGTTGCGCGCTGCATCTCATGGCTCGACAGCCATGAGTAAATGCATCCAACACCCAAGCCCTTCCTGAGGATGCCCACCATTGCATTGACGTCCCTGTCAATGCTGCCCAGGTCAAGCAAGGACTTCGGGGTGGCTGCTTTCCAGGATTCATCAGATTGCTTGAACTCCATCCACTTCCTCTGCAGCATGTTGGCTGCAATGGACTGCAACACTGGGTCATCAACACCATCTTTCTCCTTGGCACCACCAGCATCCTTCTTCAAGGCCTTCAATTCCTGTAGGACGCCTAGGAGCAGGTCCACCACCTTGAACCGGACCATCTGCTGCAGGACCAAGGGGAATGGAGGGCATGGGTTTGCAGGAAGCGATGGATCCTGGGTCGTGTGAACCGCGACGGACACGGAGCAATTGTTAGTTGAGGTAGATGACTGCCCACCCGGCATATCCTTGTACGTGACCCTAGCAGTGATCCCACTCAAAGTGGTATAGTAGCCACGCTCCCAAGACCCAGCAGTGTAACTGAAGTAGATGACCAAGTCCTTCACCTCCCCAGCACACAGCATGCCAATTGAGATGCCTGATCCAGGAGCAGCCCGGCGTGTGTAGCCCCCGGAGTCGACCCTTGTTATCTCCAAGCTGCTTGACGTGATGTCGACGCAGGTGTCAAAGGCGACGATGGTCTTGAACCCGGCTAGGCAGACAGCCAGTGCCTCCATGATGTTCTTGTCGAGGTCTTTGTTGTCTGTGATTGAGGAATAGGTTCCATAGGATTCTTTGGCGATGTAGTGCAGCGCCTTTGGGTCAGCCTTGAACAAGCCCAAGGTGTGGACTGGGTACTTTCGGAGGAGGCCTCGGATGGGGTCAGTGGGGGCAAGACTCTCATGGCTCCACATGAATTGGCTCTTGTCTACACCATCTGAAATGAGGACGATGCAGCCTGCACGCGTCTTGTCAGCACGGTCATCCAGGAGCTGTAAGCATGGGTACATAAAAAATTATAAAACAATAAAAAGAGGAAAATATTTTGTAGCGAAGAAGAGTCTAACTAAGCTACAGTCTGATAATAATAGAAATTCGGAGTAACGACTACATGAATCAACTGTTTTATTTTTATGTAAATCCAAAAGTAAAATACCTAAATAAATGGAGTGTAGTTATAAGAAAAATTAATTAGAAAAACTCAGTGATCAAATTTCTGCATGCACTCTAAAATCTAAAATTAACAAAGTACGGAGTGCCTTCATATATATGAAGTGTAATATCTTCCTTAATAATAATAATTGGAATAAATATTTTTGCGGCTAACACTGTATAGCTAAAGATAGGAACAAAGCATAAATAAGAAAAATGTTAGAACGTGTCTACAACCACCAAATGCGTATGTATTCTGTTGAGCAGTTGAGGGCCCAGACAACTTTGGTCTCGGGAGTAAAATGATTACCTTGCACCTCTCATGGATAACCATTAACACGTAGCTAGCATTAGTAACCTTATTAAGTGCAATAAGCTATTGAAATATATTGTATATTTTGAGTTACTGGAAATCATATAGTCTAACAAGGATATGAATATAACAAAATGGAGTGATATTTGAGAAAAAAAAAGCAAATTAAAGGAAAAAAGAGGTTGCTTGTTGTGCAAATTTGCAATTTGTAGGGACCGACTTGCTAGTTAACACTTATACATGAAAGTACAGCCGGAGTGCTATGCCTATGTTTATCCTCTCGTTGGGTTACATCCTAAATTAGTTTTGGCCGCGGGATATTACCATCTATTATTTGTTGTCATTTTTACTAGAAAGTATATATATGGAAATGTTATCAACTACTTAATTCTTATGTGCAAACCTAAATAAATTCATATTTGAAATAAAATTGAGTAGCTAAGCTCGCTACATACCTTCACAGCATGCTCCAAGCTTGGTTTAAAGGCAGTGTCGCCCTGAGTCACGAGCCCATCCACTTTTTTCTCAATAGCCATCCGACCACCGCCAGAAATTTCTAAAATGCCAGTAGTATGCTCTTTGATGACCTGATCGTTGAATGCTACGATGGCAAGGCGGTCATTGTCATCAAGCTGACTTATTATAAACTTCAGGGCATTTTTCAGCAAATCCATCTTTGATGGCGTCTCTTCTGACGATGATGCCATCCAGCTAATGCTGTGGCTAACATCAAGCAATGTAACTATGTCAATGGACCCATTGCTCTTCATAGACGAGGGTGCTTGGACACGCACCACTGCCGTCCCATTTAACCTTGCTCTGTGATAGTAGTCAACGAGAAGTATAGGGGGGTTCATGGCAGCATTCACTATGACCTTTTCTGAGGCCATCTTAACCTGCATTTGAATTTTAGAGTCAGAGAAGCCTTTGAAATTTACTACTACTCGCTTCAGTAAGGTAAACAAGCGATGTGTAGAATCGAACCTTTCCAACTTAGGATATATATTTTTGATCAACAATTTAATATATATGGCGGTGATGATGTATTAATTGAGTAAATAATGAACAAGGGGAGTTAATGTGCCAACAGACACCAGCCACGTGGGGAAAGAATTCTACTTTAACTCTGACACCAACTTAATTAATAACCATTTTATAAGGATGTACAAAGATGATGTGAGCAGACTGAAATTGTAAATCCTTCATAAAGATAGAACTTCAGTCAGCTAGAGAAACGCATTGCAACAGAATTTAGTGCCCAGATTACATTTGTTCATGGCAAAGTAAATTATTACATGCTGCAAGTTGCCAATTCAATCATAGTAAAAAAATAATCCCTTAAATTGGTGTTATTGAAAGAGCAATGCAAGCATCAACTATTCGAAGAAAACTTAACACGATTGTAAAAAACGAGATCAATGTAAAACATGAAGTGTAGGACTTTCAGCCTGGAGTTGCAAGAAGTTGTAGTCCAGATCCACTGCAAACATTTCTTCCACAGGGAATGAAAGAAGGATTAAATACAAACAGCACAATAATGAATGATGAACTAATAACACACCGCCCAGCCTAAAAGAACAACTTCGGGAGCCATCGGTGAGGCTTGCTCGTAAACACGCACTGCCCTCTCAAGTCTCCAGCCGGATGTTGTGTAGGTTTGGAGTTAAGCTGAGAAATTAGGCTTTTGGCTATATATATATATATATATATATATATATATATATATATATAGGTGCAGACCCTCCGTCGGTCTCGCCAACCAACTACAGGTCAATCCCGCCACTCACTAGGAAGCATGCATGCAGAGAATCTTTTATTGATTCGGATCAAGAAATGTAATATCTCTTAAACTGTAGCTTCAATTTCAGATCTGTTTGCATCAGGTTATTGAAAAAATATGCTTAATAAAACGAGATCCATGAAGACTATATTTGATGAACTTTTTTTTTCAAGTATGTAATTGCAATATCACTATACTAAGAGTTGTTAGCATAGCTACGTTACAATTGCAACTTGGCTAGCATAGCTAAGAGACTACATCACTATACTAATTGCAGTTGCAACTGAGAGACTACATCAATTGCAATTTGAAGAATAGGTCAATTGCAACTAGGCGGAACTAATTGCAACTGGGTGCGAACACATTGCAACTAGCCATGAGCCGGTTGCAACTCAGACCGACCTGGTTGCAACTGGACACGAATCAATTGCATCTCAGACCGGTGTCGATTGCAACTGGATACGAACTGGTTGCAACTCTGACAGATCCGATTGCAACTGACGTGTCCTGGTTGCAACTCGGACTGACCCGATTGCAAGTGGACGTGAACCGGTTGCAACTGGACACAATCCAGTTGCAACTAGAACGGTCATAGTAGTTGCAACTGAGAGGGTGGGTGCATTCTCTATACAGAATGCACCCAGGTGTATTATACCATAACTATATATACATATATATATATGTATATATATACATATCTATATATATGTATATATATACATATCTATATATGTATATATACATATCTATCTATATATACATATCTATATATACATATATATATGTATATATATATACATATATATATATATACACACACACATATACCCAGGTGCATAACGGAAACCTCGTACACTTTGGCTATGTTGGCGATCAAGGGCTCTGGGTTACATGGGTGTTGACAAGTCACATTGGTTTTGCCACGGAGCTTTGTTGAGGTTTTTGTTTATCATGCCAGTTCTCGTCCAGGTGCACGCGCTTCTTTTAGCATTGCACAAATTTGCACAGATACTTCTAATTTGGAGGATACGAATTTGTGAAAAGCATTAGAATGGCAAAATGATGCATTCAAATTTTCAGTTAGTGGTACATAGTTTTTTCTAGTATGGCATCTTGGCCACGATCTGCAGGCTCAAATTGCACATGTAGTACTTTGACGTGATTCTGACATGACTCGCTAGTAAATAAATGTGGCAATTGAATATATAGACACACTGAGAGCTGTACAGATTAATAAGATATGACCTGGGGGCAACTTAACTTGTCAGGTTTTAGTCCTAAAAAAAAGGGTGTTTTCCATCTCCTTAGTCCTTACCCCATCAATGTCGATATAAACTACGGGGTACCATATATTAAATAGGCTTGATGCAATCAAGTTTTGACTTTGGAACTGCGTTTTCTTTTGTAAGGGAAATATAAATTCTGCCCTGTATACTAACTAGCATGACATAGGTGTTAAATTGCCAAACATCTAAATATGTGACATCCAAATTCACCTTGGTGTGTGGAGTGCACTGATGGTGCTTCCTACTTAGAACCTCATGTACAGAGTTGGATGGAGAGGGTGACGGGCTGTATGTGCTTAATTACCAGACGGAGACGTCGATTTGGTGTATGTTGTTGCGGCGGGGGTGAGGTCGTTGCTGACTGGAGCCCTGACCCAATCCCTGGTATCTGTGGTGATGAGGAGGATGGAGAGCAGGGGACCGGTGCTGCCATTATATAGGGAGGTAGGTGATGTGAGCTCTAAGATTTCCGGAGGAATCATGGTGGAACTTCCGGCATCGGTGCAAAGCTCTCGCGGTCTCATGTTCACCGTACATTGTGGTGGAGCCAGTTTTGGAGAAAGAAAAGAGAATAAGTGAGCCTGATTCATTTCTTGTGGTCTGCTTCTTCTCTTGGCTGAAGGAAGGAGAATCCTGATTCATTTCTTGCGGCTTGTGTCCCCGCTCGGCTGAAAGGAGAAACCTAGCTTTTGAGTTGTAGGACAGCGTGGGTGGGTCGCTCTTATGTCCTGCCAAAGCCGGCGCCGAGTTTGTTGCCCAAAGTGCCAAGAGTGTCGCTCCTCGGCAACATAGAGTTACGTTTTCCCATGAATGCCAAGTGTGACTCCAGCTGTCATCAAAAAAATGTTGCCTTCCTAGGATAGGGGCATGACCTTTCCCTGTTGCTGGATGCCTGGATGTTCCGTATTGGTATTTAAGGGAGCTGATAAAGTTAGCATTGCAGGAGGATCACAGATTGTTTCCTCGGCACTGCCTGAATCGTGTGCGCGCGCCTCGGAGGCAAGAATAAAGTTTTTCATTCCTTGTGTGGGTGCCTTTGTAGGCTTGTGTCCCTAGCATATCATTTGCTTTCTAATGAAACAAGGAATTATGCCTACTAGAAGCTGAGGCGCGTCTATCTCTTCAACGCTCCCCTCTCTTTTCCCCGACCACCAAGAAAACTACGTAAGAAAAAACGCAAAGCAGACAACGTACCAGTGAAACAAGCCTGACTCCCGATCTGAGAAGTAAGTTCGGTGAGCAGCCCCAAATCATAAACAAAACGAGGAAACCCCACTATGTAAGAAACGCCCTAAGGTGACGGGTATCATCGTGCTAAGATGTCCGTCACCTGTCACTAATGACTACTCAAAAGTGACGGGCTAAAGCCTGTTATCTATGTCATCACAAAGGTGACAGGTATTAGTATTAGTCCGTCACCTATGTCATCACAAATGCGATTTTTTGCGCGAATATGCGCGCATGCGATTTTTCCCACCCTTACCAGAATTTGAACCCACAACCTTAGCCTCGCGCGTACCCCCCACCACTAGGCTACACCATCACATGTGACCAATAATGAGATATTTTTCTTTTGTCATCACTTTCAAATGTCTTATATAACCCATTTCACAACTATAACGGTCGGGACCTACAACTTTCATATATACTATTTTTCCATCTGAGGTCATTTGAAAATTTTGAAAATTTGAAATTCAAAACTTAAACCATGTATTTGGGTGCGAAAACAACATCAACTGAAAAAAAATTCAACTACAAAGTTGTAGATCTGGTTGAGACCTACAACTTTTGTATAGACTATTTTTTAATCTGAGACCATTTGAACTTTTCAAAAATGGCGTGTTCAAATATTATAAAAAGTAACAAAAATGATGCACTTTGATATTGCCCATGTCATCACAAAGGTGATGATGCGCTTTGATGTTGCCCATCACCTTTGACTTGTCAAAACCCGTCACCTATACTAACCTTATAGGCAATGTGCTTTAATATTGCCTGTCACCTATATGAAACTTATTGATGACGGGCTATAAATATGGCCCGTCACCTATAATAAAAGTGACGTGATTTGATGTTGCACGTCATCTATATCATAACAAAGGTGATGGGCAACGTTTTAGAGAGACCCCCAAGGGGGGTCAAAGGTGACATGCATCATCTTCGTGCGTCACCCATATAACAAAGGTGACGCACGACAACAATGCGTCACTTTTGTGCGCGTCACCTTAGAACGTTTCTTACATAGTGCCCATCGCCGACTACCAAGGAGATCAGGATGGCACTTAGCCTCCCCAGGTGAGAAACGAGCAGACCATGATCCGAACATGCCATAGCTGGTACGAAATAATACAAACCTCCCCCAAAAAGAGTCGCATGTTGCAACAGCTTGTGACCCTGACAGATAGAACCCAAACTAAACCGAGAAAATTTCTGATCAGAGCACTAAAGCAGCGCGTACGGCGCTACAATCGCAGCATTAGAACAGAACGAAGAAAGAAACACAAATATTTTTTTCCCATGCCCGCAGTCACCGGCCCCATATTTCCACCATGTCTTGCAGTTTGAATAGTAACATTTGTACATCCAACGCAGCTAATGATGCGTAATTCAGTGGAACTATCTGCTTTCTACTCGCATGTCTTTATCAGGTCCTACCACATCCATCCAGGTAGTCTCACCAGACTCTACACAGATACACAGGAGAGGTAACTCCAACAAAAGCAGCGTTTGACTATTTGAAAGTTCATAAAAGGTGGTGACACAATGCACGCTGAACTCCGGATAGCTGAGACTATCTGAAACACCACGACTAAGATAGCAATAGCACGTGACGGCAGTTGCACGTAGTGTGGAGATACGTTCGTGACCACTCCAGCACAGTGACAGGCAACACGACGACTTCTTCCGGATGATTGTACAAAAACAGGGATCCGCCATGGCGATTGGACCCTGTGGCTGCTCGGGCTGTAAGAGGTCGATCTCTAGCTTTATTCCAATAATAAATTTACAAACATGAATTGAGTCATCCCCTACACGAGAGAGTAGATTGGCGCGAGCAATTATGGGTACAGATCACGATGACTTAATTAAGATAGAAGAAGGCCAAGAACCCTCCGGCGATAGTGACGAGGCCATGGTCCAGAACACCGCGGCCACCACCGGCGGCATCAGCAGCGCCACCTTGGTACAAATTTGTGAAAAGGTTTAGAATGGAAAAATAATGCATTCAAATTTCCAGGTAGTGGTACATAGTTTTTTAAAGTTTGGCATCTTGGCCACGATCTGCAGGCTCAAATTGCACCATGTACGGTGCATTCGTACAAAAAAAGTTACACTGGGGCCAGTTTCAGAAAGAGAAGAGAGAACAAGTGAGCCTGATTCATTTCTTGTGGTCTGCTTCTTCTCTTGTCGTTGGAAGGAAGAAGAATCCTGATTCGTTTCTTGCAGCTCGTGTCTTCGCTCGGTTGAATGGAGAGACCTAGCTACATAGTTGCTAGTGGAGCTAGTAAGGCTATATACAGAGATCCTAGCTAGGATCGAACCCAACTTCTGGAGGCAGGGGCGGAGGTCCTTTTCTTCTTTTAGAAAGAAAGAGAAACCTATTCGTTTCTTGTGGCCTGTTTCCTCATTCGGCTGCAAGGTCCTTCCTCGTGGTGCCTTCTTCTGTGGATCCACTCGCTTAGATAGTCCTCGCAGTGAGCCTTGTCATAAACGGTTACAGAAGAGGGCCGCGGAGATGTTGCTCAGCTGAGTTTTTTTTTTTTGAAATCGTTGCGCACAGAGTGAAAACCGAGAAATCGAGGCTTCTGTCGAATTCAAGTCTGCGTTTCAGAATTAACTGAACCTCGACATCCTCTCTTGAACTTCTGAAGTTCCTTTGCACTTCTCAACTTCCTGAAGCTGCAGACTTGCCATTTACGTAGTATTAGTTGCGGATAGTTTACAATCACAGGGATCTGGGAAATATTTAGATAGCCAGAAGTACGTACTGAAAAAGATACGTTTTGCTACAGATCAGTAAACTCGAAAACTGTCCCAAATATGGAAAATTTCATGTTGCATCGACAAGTTTTCTGAATTCTAGCACTTCGGGCCCCAACTAAACAAGGGTAGTATTAAAGAGAGTCTCAAACTACAGTTTGGGCAACTCTGATCAGGTTAGTTACGTTGAGGAGTAGTTCATCGTGCAGAGAAATTGTGGTGAGACAAACATAGAGTTTGCCTTGGCTTGCGCACACCGTGATATGAATTGAGAAGTCACTAGTGAAGAGCGGTATGTATTTTATAGCATACATGTTTCTGGGGAAAGGAATCATACTCTTTAGTTTCTTGATTTTATAAACAAACAAGGGAATAATATTTGTTCCAGGCTGTCATTGCAACCTAAAGTACTAGTGTAAACCCCAAGTAGGATAATGCAGGGATGACCACATTGGAGGCACAAAAGTAGAATTGACATTAACACATCAAATTAAAAATATGTAAGAGAATGACCTGTCCAAGAAAACAAAGAAACGTAGAAGGCCAAGAAAACAGAATAACCTTACTGGTGCTAGAGTTGGCCCACCATAAAGCTTATTCTTTTTACCATTATCAATATGATGCAGCTCAATTCCCCCTTGATTGAGAATCACTGACTTGAAATCCTTTATTTTGTGATGGAGTTGAAGCACCCGCTCTTGGTTCCGCACCAGATACAGCAAAAATGACGCACACTTTTAAAACAATATCTCTTTCATGAACCAATTTTGTCCTCAATAATTAACATTTTTCCTAGCACCACAAGAACCAGCAAGTTTCCCCTGGTGGTTAATTAAACAGCCAAACATCATGCATGTATTAATCACATCTCCACCAGCTAAACACACTTGAAGAACACTAAGAGACGGTGACCTCAAAACAATAAGAAATATATTCCTTTGTTTAGCATAGCTATTGCCATCCATATTTCAATTTTGCTCACTAACATTGACACAAATGCACGAAGGAACACATGGCTACTATCCGGACCATCCTCCTTCCTGGACCAAAGGAAGAGGCTCGACTCAATCACGGTGGCGAATCCCAGTCCACTAGTGGCCGTGACCACAATGTGATGCCCGTGAACTGCACGTAGGGGTGGTAAAGGGCCCAAAAATTTAGCCTAGAGAATTCAAGGGCTGGGCCTTAAAAGGGCCGGGCTCTAATACTATACAATTTTAAACTAAAAAATGTAAGAGTTATGTTGGGCTATGAAGAGGCCACTAGGGCCATGGCCCATTACCACCCCTAGCTGAGGCTGCAGCGAGAGGACATCGAGGAGGACGACGTCATCATGGTGGGAGTCAAGCGGGAGGTAGTCGGTACAGCTATCGTCCGGGGGCAAGGCGGTGGTGGGAATGAATCGAGCGGGCGCCCGGTGGTAGTAGACGAAGCCTAGGAGGGGCCGCGTGCGGCGGTGGTGCTCGCAGAACTGGTGGTGGAAGCTGGGGTCGGAGACGGTGTGGCGCCAGCCCTTGCAGACCAGCGCGGCGTGGAGGAGGCGCTCGGGCTCGTCCGGCGGGAAGCAGAGGAGGACCTCCTTGATGAGGTCATCCACCAGCGGCTACGCCTTAGCCCGTCGCCGGCAGAGCTCGCTAGGGTGTCGTGTGTCGGTGGAAATGAGGCTAGCTACCTTGTCTGGATGAACCAGGTGGAGGGGCACCTTTGCCTGCTAGGTGGGGCCAGGGACACAGCTGCCGTGGAAAATTAACTACACAAGTTCCACTATCAGCGAAAGCTGAATAACAATTGCAATTCACCTATCAGACTTGATTCAACTAAATTCGGGGGCACCTCTTCCGGCTAGGTAGGACCAGGGCTGCAGCAGCAATGGAAAATGAACTACACAAGTTAATTGATGTGCATGGCGCTGCGAAGGGTGAGTGGTGGTGGCACGCGCAAGGGAGAAGAGAGGGGCGGAGGCGGCTCACCAAGGGGGAGGATGCGGTGAGGCGGAGCTGAGGAAGCATGCGGCTGTGGCATCCCGAAAATCCATTAAAATTAAATCGCGCGCTAGTTTATTTATTTCCAAAATTATTTCATCGTTGAGCTCATTTAATCCCCTCCCTAAATTTTGTTCCGCTGTCCTGACATCCAATTTCCACCGTCGTTCCTTTTTCCGCTGACCGTAATTCCCTCTCTTTCCTCGCTGCTGTCCCTTCCCGCGCCGCTCGACCGCCGGTCGGCCACGCGCGACCGATTGCCGCGGACGGCGCCGACGCGTCTCCTCTTTTTCTCTTTTTCCCTCCCCTTTTTCTTTTTCTTTTTCCTCTTTTCTCATTTTCTTTTCTCCATTTCCTCCTCTCTCTGCTCCCGAGCGCCACCCGACCCCGACCAGCCCTGCTCCCCCACCCCGCTGCAGCCTTCCCGCCGCACGCCGGCCCGCCCCCCTCTCCTTACTGTGTGACGACTTCCACACAGCACTGGCGACCTTGACACACCACCGCCGCCTGCCACACGCAGTCGCCCAGCACTACGCCGTGCCGCCCCACGCCGTGCCCCCACCCTGCTCGCAGCACTGCAACCAAGCTCGCCAGCCCCGCTGCCTCGTAACACGCATCGTCAACTCCGCCGTCATCTCAGCAACACCGCGCTGCACGCCGACGCCTGCCTCGTTGCTGCCGCTTCAACGCCGCCATCGCCTCAGCTACAAGCTTGCCGATGTTCGTGTTGACGCCGAGCGGCCGCAGCCACAGTCGCCGGGATTGAAGGCGCCACCGGCCGAGCTCGACCTCTCCGCCTATAAAAGGCACCCCAGACCGCCCTCCATCTCCATCCCAAGCTCGCCGAACCACCTAACCACGCCGCTCGTCTTCCTCCTCGCTCTAATTCCGCCTCCTCTGTTTTCCCCCAAAAGTAGAGCACTCTCGTCGATCTCCTCCGCGAGGCCATCGCAGCTCGGTTGCTTCGACGGTGAGCACCCCCATACCCTCCTCTACCTCACCCAAGCCGCGCCTAACCCTCTCGTTGCCCGAGCAGCTCCCCTCGAGCTCGCAGGCCGCCATCCATGGCCGCCCGTGGCACCCTCCTTGTTCAGCAGCAACCCCCGTTCGGAAGCCCCAAGATCGAACCCCCTCTCCCTCCTCTCTCTCTAGGCGTGCCCTCAGTTTTGAAAATGGTGGCCGGAATCACCCACGACGAAGCTCCAGTGAGCTTCGGCCGCCTCCCATGGCGGAGCAGAGGAAACACGACCTGTTGTCGTGGTGCCTCGCTGCTTTATTCCTGCCTCCCTCTCCTAAGCTGAGGTAGCCCATGGCCCACACGCAAGGTTGCTGGCCCAAAGCTACTAAAAGCACCAAGTCACGCAGCATTTGAACCACCTCTCCTATTTTATATTATTTTATTTTTCGAAATTATTCCACAGCCAACAATGCAAGCACAGTATTTCCTCCATCCGAACTCCGATTCCATTGATTCTTTCCCCTAAATTCCTATAAAATCATATACTACCCACTCATCCTATTTACGACTCTCCTTAACTACGGTTTAGCCTTTAAACGCCTCCTTAACCTATCATTTCATGCGCCAAATAATATCAGATCAATCTGAAACTTTACGACGCCTCTTGTGTCATAGTTTTGGCCATGCCATTAGAAAATCGCTCAACAATATTACTCCGAACTCCATATCTTAATTATTTCCGATTCGAGCTCAACGATAAAACTATTTTTCCTTTTTTCTTGATTGTGTGTTTGTTTGTATGCGTCGTAGATCACGGTGTGAATGAAGGAGAGCCCGTTGACGAGCAGTACTGCGAGCCGGTGAACGAGGACCAGTTCCGCGACTCCGAGCCCGAAGGACAGGACCTCCCCGAAGGCTACGAAGACGGCCATTTGGTGTGCTCGTGCCTGTGTGGCAGGGCAAGGAAGGGAGATATCCATCTTGTCACAGCTAAGGACCGAGTTGGTGTGTCATCTCACCTAACTCCACTATCGTGCAAACCACTCGACCGTTGAATGGGCAACGGCTTAGCATAAACCCCACTAGTTGATATGATAGCCATCAGGAGGGCTGAGAGCAACGGGTGACCAAGGAGAAGGGATAGGCTCAGTGTGACTTATACCCCGGTTATACCTCAGAGATTGGTCGATGACCCCTTGGTAAATCCCGTGATGGCGAATCAGGTCTAGCTAAGGTGGGTAATGGCTATGTCGGGATCTACACCGACACTACAGTGCTCGTGTTGTGGTACCCGCTTGTGGGTAAGGTTGCACACCTCTGCAGAGTTAAAAGCTATTCGAATAGCCGTGCCCACGGTATTGGGCGAGTTACGGTGTGGTCACATAACTAGTATTTCTTCGGGTTTGGCTAGCGTGAGTTGTTTTGGATTTGTGTCCGGCAGTTGTGCCGTGTGCTACGACGGACGGGGAGTCCGGTAGCAGTTTAAAACCTAAACTCCGTGATTTTTAATACAAAACTGGTTTCAGAAATGTTTTCTGCTAAATGAACCCCTGCATAAAATTGAGCTTTCTGCAAATTAAATCGTAACCTTATCCTTGTTTTACCCGTGCATGTTATTCTGATATAACCCCCTCCGTGGGTGTGGTTGGACTTGCTGAGTACGTTTGTACTCACCACATTCTTACTTTTTACAGAAGAAGACCCAGACTTCATACCAGATGACGCCGAGTAGGGTTATCGTCCTGCACCCAACCTTGCCTGTGGAACCGGCCCTGTTCGAGATGATTTCGCTGATGCAGTACTCTGAGCCCGAGCTACATCCCATGTGGGTCGCGCTCTAGTGTTATGTCGTAGCTTGTTTACTTATTATTATTATTATCTGTATCGAGTGTCCTCCTCGGAGGTTTGTATGGTAATGAACCATTTGATGTAATAAATATGGCATTAGCCCCCTGGGACTGATGTTTGTATCACATTTAAGTTCTCTCTTATGAGGGGACGCTTCAGGTGGTATCAGAGCTGTAGGTTGGCCGTAGGACGTGACCCTAGGAACGAAACCCTGTTTTAGGTCCTTTCACACTAGAATTATTCCTTCCTTAACCCATTCTTCACACAAACACTCACCACTGGTTCTTGCCCTGTTCCAGATGGCTGACAATGGATGGATTGGCGGAATCTGTCACGCAGAGCCCGGCCTTCCTAAGTTATTGATACTCAGCCTGGAACGCATCGGAGTTGTGGACCCACCGGAGTTCCTGTACCGGGAGTACGACTCCAAGGGCACTCTTCGGTGCGACCTGATGATCTTCGTGGCAAGAAGCACCCGCTACCCAGATGTGGATCCCTGGTTCATTTCCACCACTGGTTTTCGCTTCTCGGACACTTATCGAAAGGCCGCTCGCAAAGCCCTGCGACGTCTACACGCAATCTACAGGCATCACCTCCAGCGGACTCCTATGGGATTTTTCCCGCCGACTGAAGGAAGAGGTCGCACTTGGATTGCCCGGATGAGAGGACTTGGAAGAGAGGAAGAAGACCTAGAAGATACAGTCTCTCACCTATCTATCTATCTCACCGGCCTGGACGAGCTCTACCGCGAACAAGCGGCACAACTGAAGCAACAAGTCCACAGAGCAGAGAAGGCAACCCAAGAGCTGGAAGAACAACGGACAAGAGCCGTACACGCCGAGTATTACCTATCCGCTCTCCAAATCCAACTGCAAGAGCGTGAGGAAGAACTGGAAGAACAACAAGCAAGAGCCACACGCGCCGAGAATTCCCTAGCCGCTCTACAAGCCCGAATGCGAGAGTACGAGGCTTGCAGAGGAATAGGTGGATGGATAGAGGAAGAAGAAGAAGAAGAACCCATGGAAACCCATTGGGATGTTGGTACTCAGACCGAAGAAGAAGAACCCGAAGAAACTCATTGGGATAAAGGTACTCAGACCGAGGATGACATGATGGATCAGTATCTCCCACCAAAGAAGCGCCCTCTTAGGATCGAGGAAGAGTCTCCATGATAGGAGTAGCACCCCAAGCTAGAGCCTTTGCCCTAATAATCGTGTAACCATAAAATTGTACCCCACCATGTTGCAATAATAAATATCATCTACTCCCTTTGTGTACCTCAAATATTTGTGCAAGTTCTTCACCCTATCTTTGTTTTCAGATGGCTGAGGAAGGATGGACCCAGGGCGACTGCCAAGCTGCACCTGGCTTCCCCAGCCTCTTGATCAACGCCCTGGAAAGCCTTGGCGTCACGGAACGCCCAAGTTACTACAACAGAGAGTACGAGCATCATGGCACTCTCCGCTGCAGGGTGATCCTAGTCATCGCCAGAAGTGACCGCTACCCCGACATCCAGTCATGGCGAGTGACCGCTACATGGTTTAGGCACCAGGACACCTATCCCTTAGCCGTCAGGAAAGCACTCCGTTACCTGTGCCGGATTTTCGAAAGACACCTCGCCCCCACACCAATGAGGTTCTTTCCGACGACCATCAGGACCCCAGTTTGGGAAGCTCGAATGAGAAGCCTGGAACGGCGCCGCCATGAAGAAGGCCTCCTGTACCAAGTGACTACCTACCTAGCCTCCTTGGATCAGCTCTTTGATGAGCAAGCCAACTTGTTGAGGGAACAGACCCATCGAGCCGAGCAAGCAGAGCTCGCGGTAAGACTGCAACAGATCCGAGCAGTCCAAGCCGAGGCAAGGGCCGCAGCCGCAGTCAGCAGTGAAGCAGTTGCTCAGGAGAGCCTCAGGCAAGCCCGGGACCAGCGTATGCAGGAATGGGCTAGAAGTGGAACCCCAGTCCCGGCAATAGGAGAAGACCATGTTCTGCTCGGAACGCCCATTGTTGACGCTCCTTAGAGCGCCAATTTACGTACCGCAAACGCACGGATCGTGGTAGCTTTTCCCTTAGAGTACTCCCCCAAGGTTTATCAATCCGTGGATCGGAAGCGAACCGACTAGGGTTTACCATCTAATCTATCGAACCTATCCTAAACATGAAGCGAAGATTGCATATAAAGTGAACACTTGATAGATATGAATGAAGCATAAGTGTTCATCACACCCACAACCGTAGATGATATATATATATAATAAAAGATCGGGTTGCCTCCCGCAAAGCGCTTCTTTTAAAGTCATAGAGCTTGACTTTCTCACATACCTTCTCATTGATGTGAAGCCATGGTCCTTCGTGCGAGAATCCGAAGTGTCCATGCAGCTTGATGTCGCCTCTTGTAATCCATCGTGGTTTGCTTGCAACATCTTCATTTGTCGAAAGTCGACCGCTTGTGTCTTCATTTGCCAATGTCATTGGGGTTCTTCCTCTGCTCCAAGCCTCTGAATTTTATCATGTACGCTTGATGAAAGCATCGACCATGCTCCCCTTCATTGTTGTCATCATCATCTTCTCTATCTTGTTCTCATCGCGTTGCTCCTGCCTCTTCTTTATGGAATCTCTCCTGTATACTCAACAGAACATATACCAAAATATAGATCTATTGAAATGTTTATGAAATTACCTTTCCAACGAGTGGTCATTCATCTTAAACCGAATCCAAACGAGAGAGTTATGCCCGTTTCACTTTTGGCGCTGCGTGCTGTCCAGAAATTTTCAGAGTGCACAACCTTCAATGTTTTGGCCATACCCACTTGTAAGAATCTCTGATTGACTTGGTTCTTGATTTGTTGGAACGGGAACTTCGTGGATCTTTTGAATATCCAAAAATATGCTGCTCTTTGCTTCTGAGGTCGGGCTGGACATTGATGAGAACAATATCTTCTTGCGAATTCGCCAGAAGATGTCAATGATCTTGATCATGTGGTCTTTGGAGCGTAGTGTCATGCGTCCTTGGCTTCAAGGTCATCACCATTGATTCACCAGCGAGTATCATGGCTCCAATGGTCTGTCTCCATGGTTCTTGCTTTGCCTAAGGTGTCGGGATCGAAGATGCTCCTGTGCTTCGTGTTGATGATCCGAACGGTTTCCTTCCTTGATAGCATCACTCGATTAGAAGTATATCGAGCATCCTATTGGAGAAAATAGGTGGTGTCGTGGTTCTTCTAATCTTGTTGCCTCCAGCTTTGGTCAACTTCAAATCATCATCTTTTGTGTACACAGCCTTCCAATCATCCTTTGACATCATCATCACCTTCTTCGTCGGTTGCTACTGCCTCTGTCCTCGTTGAATTCCCCTTCATCCAGTGCAGAACATGTACCAAACTTCTCCTCCATTGC
Organism: Panicum virgatum; assembly: GCF_016808335.1. NCBI lineage: Eukaryota > Viridiplantae > Streptophyta > Magnoliopsida > Poales > Poaceae > Panicum > Panicum virgatum. The sequence continues at coordinate 47,104,516 of NC_053138.1, forward strand.
AAGGTGCATAAAATTATCTTTCCAACAAGTGGTTATTCACCCCAATTATACTCCAGATAAAGAAGTTATGCTCGTTTTATTACGGCGCTGCAATCTGTCCAGAGGGATTTCAGAACGCGCAGCGTTGAAAGATTTTACCATAACTCTTCACACCGATCTCCAAAGTTGATGGTTCTTGATCCGTTGGAAAGAAGACTTGATGGAGCTTCAAAATAATCTATTATTTTCTCATGGTATTTCTCTGATCTTGGACGAAAAACTCATCACAACAGTAACACTTCATAGATGATGATGATCGCACGATTTTCTTCGCGGGCATGCTTCATACCTATTGTTTGAACAAACAATTCTTCCCAAAAACATCAGTATTTAAAATCAATTGACATGGTGGCGTACCTTATTTATCATCTTTTGCTTTGGGGAGTGGGGACTCGATAGCGGATGCTGGGCCCCTAACAAAAGTTAGCACCTACCACTAAAGAGCGAATCTTGATGTTGTTGCCATCATGTCGATGTGGACGTTGTCGATGTTCCATGTCGAGGCTCCTCGATCATCTTGTGGACGATTGTTGAAATTTGTCGAAGTGGATTATGGACTTCTCGAAGTCCAAGTTTGGTGTCTAACTTTTTCCACCTGCTTTCAAGGACACAAACAAGAAAACAAGGGTATATGCAATAATAAAAATTAGGGTTAGTCCAAAAAACTAGATAGATCACCCTAGGGTTCGAGTTGCCGATCCCCGGCAACGGCGCCAGAAAAGCTTGTTGACGCTCCTTAGAGCGCCAATTTACGTACCGCAAGCGCACGGATCGTGGTAGCTTTTCCCTTAGAGTACTCCCCCAAGGTTTATCAATCCGTGGATCGGAAGCGAACCGACTAGGGTTTACCATCTAATCTATCGAACCTATCCTAAACATGAAGCGAAGATTGCATATAAACTGAACACTTGATAGATATGAATGAAGCATAAGTGTTCATCACACCCATAACCGTAGATGAGATAACACAACCAAGGAGCTAGAGCCTATCGTCTCTAGGTACAGTTCTAGTCAAAAAGGTGATCAAAACATAGATTGCATCTCAACTAAAGGTACACGAAATCATCTCTCAGAAAGACGGCTCGCAAGCGGCCTACTTTCCCATGGTCGCCGGTGCGAGGTGCGTGTTAACGCCTAAGGTTTCCCAAAGCTTTACCCCAAACGCCCACCAAGTACTCATCCTCTTGGTGGCCGCGCCACGACTCCCATGATACTCGCCATCGATCCTATTCCACATCATGTCGTCGCTAGGATTTTTCCCTCCGCCATGCTGTCACCACAACGGGGTAATCAACCAACTAGCTAAAACACGCTACCTCAACATATCCGCAAGATATAGACTAATCACCACGAATAGATCTAATCTTACTATGAACATATGGATGCATCACATATGAGAAAGAAAGCATGCATTGAAGTAGACCAAAGTTGAGACAACTAGAATAAAGAGTAGATTGATATCACCATCGTGTGTGTACATACCCCGACGAATGTTGGGGGTGACTCCCGAACTCCACCATGGCACAACCTCGCAGGGAGGCCATGGCGGCTAGGGGTGGCCTAAACCATCTCCTAGGTACCCTCGAATACTTGCGGCGGCCGTCGTCTCCCTCCGGCCTTGGCCTTAGGTTTTCGTTGAGTTCTGGGTCGATTGATGCTTCGAGTTGAATAAGGTGCGAGCTATTTATAAGCCGAGGAAGCCACCGGTCGAAGGGGAAGGCAAACCGCCTCAGAAAAGGGCTGGGCCGGCCGGCCCCATGGGCCTAGGCCGGCCGGCCTACCCCTTTTCGGGCTCGCCTTGGTCTCATCTTTGGCGTGTAGACTCCTCACATCTTCTAGAGTTCCTGTCCTTCATGATTGCACCCCTTTGGACGTTGTTATCTTGGAGATATCTTCGAGGAAAGGATAGGATAGGGAATCCTTCCTTAAATCTTCATTTGCTTTGCTTAATCCCGAAGTATCTTGATCTCATCTTCGTGGGCTCGGTCCTTTGGGCTCTCTTAGAGGATGGATGTGCATGAATGTGCTTCGAATCAACATGGTCTTTGGTCCTTCCTTTGGGCTTTGGCCTTCGTCTTCCTCCGTGTTAGCGCTCGATCACGGGACTCGTCATTTCATGCTCCAAAATAGGCCAAAAACCTGCAAAAACGAAGTTCCTCCACAATATATGTGCATATGTGAAAATGACCAATAATTAGGCCGGGGTTAGGACGGTTAGTGATTTTGATATTGAATTCATGCCATTATCAAGGATAAACAAGGGATAAAATGGGTACTTAAGGAGCGCCAACACCCGTCATAGGATGGGGACCACTCTTTGGAAACCCACAAGCCCCACCCGAGAACCCTGGAAGGTCTACGGCCGCCGCCGCAAGAGAAGCCACTACGCAACCCCGGGAAAACGGAGATCTAGAGGACGGCGAGCAAGGACCGCTCCTTCCGCTAGAAGACGTGAGTTCTCTTCCGAGGGAGGAACCCACTCAAGCCGATGAGTTTGCCTAAAGTGCTAGCGACCGTCAAGGGATGAAGCCGTGTGGTCCGAAGAAGATCTGTGCCCCCTTTTTTTTTGAAGTTATGTGCCCGAACGTGTAGTACACGTTTGTCCTTGCCCCGTGTTGTACCTTCCTTGCACTAATAAAGTTGTTTGTGCTTGTTGGTTGATATGTTGTGTGCTTGTTAGTTGTGTGCTTATCGGCAGAAGGTAGATACCGCCTTTTCAAAAATACGATTTAAATAACTTAAACATCACTTAATCCTAAATCTCACAAAAACTCTACCCAATTTACAGATGGCTTCCCAAAGCGTTACGAGGGCCTCCCGCATTCGGAACCCTCTAGTCGCTGATATGGGAGTACAGCCGAATGGACAGAGCCCTCCGCAGGATGAACAAGAAGTGAGCCAGAACCGAGGAGAAAATCAAGAAGTGCCACTGCCACCACCACCATCCCTCGGGGACTTGGCACAAATAATCCACAATCAGACCCTCATCCTAGAAACACTGGCTAATGCCCTTGTCAATAGGCAGCCACGAGGACAAACCATGAATGACAAGCTGACAGCTTTCCTAAGGACCAAGCCGCCCAGCTATGCTGGATCCAGCAACCCTTTGGATGTAGATGACTGGCTGAGTGTGATCCAGAGGAAGCTTGAGCCATTCGAGTGCCAGGATCGAGATAAAGTTCTGCTGGCAGCACATCAACTCACCGGGTCTGCCTTAGCCTGGTGGGAGAATTACTGCGCTGCTGCCAAGGATGGCTCCACCATCACTTGGAATGAATTCGTGAGGGAATTCCGCCGCTACCATATTCCCTCGGCCACCATGAAGTGCAAGGCGGATGAATTCCGCGCACTTTAGCAAGGAAGTATGTCGGTGGAAGAGTATACCCACCAGTTTATGGAGCTGGCTCGCTATGCACCAGAAGAAGTGAACGACGACGAGAAGAAGCAGGATATGTTCAAGAAGGGACTAAACCCAGAACTCAGAACACTGCTCACCCCTCAGATCTATCCTGATTTCAACACCTTGATGAATAAGGAAATCCTCACAGAGAAGGCCAAGATTGATGAAAGAAAGGATAACAAGCGCAAGTTCCTGGAGAGCAAGTCACGCCAGCAGGATCGTTTCCAGAAGCCCAGAAGCTTCAGCTACAACACACCAAGGTCCCAAGCCCCAATGCAATACTGGACTCAGTCTCAAGTGACAGGACCATGGGCCCCTAACACCCAGCTCAGAAGCCAGAACACCATGAGGGCCCCGCAAAGTAATGCAAGCCAGGTCACCACCAACAACAGCAATGTGAGGGCATGCTTCAACTGCCGAGAGACGGGACATTTCATCGCCGACTGTCCCTATGCCAAGAACAAGCCCGCTACGTCAGCCTTCTCCAACACGGTGAACGGACCAAAGCCAGTCCTGACCGGTGCCAACCGAGTGCCCATCCGCAACAACAGCAACGCCAACAACAATAGTCAACAGATGAGGCAGCCTCAACAGTCGTTTGGACGAGCCCGCATCAACCACATCGACACGCAGGAAGCTCAAGGAGCTCAGGGCGTAGTACTCGGTGAGTACCTAGTCAACTCAACCCTCGCAACAGTACTGTTTGTTTCTGGAGCATCACACTCATTCATATCCTCAAGTTTTGTGGAGAAACATAAAATACCTACAGTACTACTAAAAACACCCCTGTTAACCCGAACACCCGGAGGTGACATCAGGTGTCAACTGGGCTGTCTACGGGTAAGGATCAATTTAAGTGGGGTAGAATTTCTAGCGGACCTAGTAGTACTTAAGTCAGAAGGGATAGACGTGATCCTTGGAATGGATTGGTTAAGCCGACATAATGGTCTCATAGGCTGTACTAACAAAGTGGTACACCTAACAAACCCAGAAGGAGTACGAGTGACCTGTCATACCCGGGAAAGTGGATCAAACCCAATGGTATTTAGCATGGAAGCCAAGTCCTTGGAAGAAGTCCCAGTAGTGAATGAGTACCCAGATGTCTTCCCTGAAGAACTTCCTGGTATGCCACCGGATAGGGATGTAGAGTTTATTATTGACCTTGTCCCTGGAACTGCCCCTATAGCCAAGAGACCTTATAGGATGGCAGCCTCCGAGTTGGCAGAGTTAAAGAAACAACTAGAGGAGTTACAACGAATTGGCTTCATCAGGCCAAGTTCGTCGCCTTGGGGAGCCCCGGTTCTATTTGTCAAGAAGAAGGACGGAAGTATGAGGTTGTGTGTTGATTACCGGGCACTTAACGAAGTCACTATCAAGAACAAGTACCCCCTCCCCAGGATCGATGATCTTTTGGATCAGTTAAAAGGAGCCAAGTACTTTTCTAAGATCGATCTAAGGTCCGGATATTTCCAGCTCAAGATTAGGGAGAGCGACATTCCGAAGACAGCCTTTGTCACCCGATACGGGCAGTTTGAGTTCACAGTAATGTCTTTTGGTCTGACAAATGCACCTGCTTATTTCATGAACCTCATGAACAAGGTGTTCATGGACGAGTTAGATAAGTTTGTCGTAGTCGTGATAAGTTTGTCGTAGTCGTCATCGACGACATACTTATTTACTCGAAGAGCATTCAGGAGCACGAGCAGCACCTGAGGGTAGTTTTGGAAAAGCTGAGGGTGCATAGGCTATACGCCAAATTCAGCAAGTGTGAGTTCTGGCTGGAGAAAGTAGCCTTCCTTAGTCATATTCTGACCGCGGAAGGAGTAGCAGTGGATCCCGAGAAGGTCAAAGCAGTGTCCAACTGGCAGCAACCTACCAACGTCAGTGAGATCAGAAGTTTTCTTGGATTGGCTGGGTATTATCGGAGATTCATTGAAGGATTTTCCAAGATAGCCCGACCCATGAGAGAACTACTCAAGAAGGAGAAGAAATTCACCTGGACAGAGTCATGTGAAAGGAGTTTCCAGGAACTTAAGCGAAGATTGACGACCGCTCCAGTACTAACCCTACCGGATATTCATCGGGATTTTGTCATCTATTGTGATGCATCCCGACAAGGATTGGGTTGTGTGTTGATGCAAGATGGGAAAGTTGTTGCATATGCTTCCCGCCAACTCAGGTCTCATGAGCAGAACTATCCGACCCATGATTTGGAACTTGCAGCCGTAGTGCACGCTCTTAAAATTTGGAGGCATTATTTGATCGGGAATAAGTGCGAAATCTATACTGACCATAAGAGCCTGAAATACATCTTCACCCAGCCGGATCTGAACCTAAGGCAGAGAAGATGGCTAGAATTAGTTAAGGATTATAACTTGGAAATCCATTACCACCCGGGGAAAGCAAACGTAGTAGCCGATGCCCTAAGTCGGAAATCCTATGGACCCAAGGATGATCATCTGTGAGAGGAAATGGCACGATTAAATGTGCACATTGTCCCTTGCGGTTCTAGCCAAGTGCTGAACATTCAATCCACGCTAGAAGACAGAATCCGAAAGACACAAAGTTCGGATAAGGGGCTGATGGAAATCCGGAGGCAGACTGGAGAAAATAAGGCACCAGACTTTAGAGTGGATAATAAGGGAACCCTATGGTATAAAGATATAATTTGTGTACCCCAGAAAGGAGACTTCAGGCAAATGATCATGGATGAAGCTCACAACTCGGCATGTTCCATTCACCCAGGATCCACCAAAATGTATATGGACTTAAAACAAAAATATTGGTGGAATGGGATGAAGGCAGATATTGCACGATTTGTCGCCCGGTGCGATACTTGTCAAAGGATCAAGGCCGAACATCAGAAACCAGCAGGGTTGTTGCAGCCCTTACCCATCCCGGTTTGGAAATGGGACGAGGTAGGAATGGATTTTGTAGTAGGTTTGCCCAGGACTCAGAAAGGGCACGACTCCATATGGGTAATAGTGGATCGACTTACTAAATCAGCTCATTTCATACCCGTACGAACTAATTACGGCGGAGAGAAGCTAGCCAAGCTCTATGTGGAAAACATAGTGAAGTTGCATGGTGTGCCCAGCCGAATTGTTTCAGATAGAGGGACCCAGTTCACCTCTAGATTTTGGAAAAGTTTACATAAAGCCATGGGCACCAAGTTAGATTTTAGCTCCGCTTATCACCCGCAGACAGATGGCCAGACAGAAAGGGTAAACCAGATTATGGAAGATATGTTGAGAGCGTGTGTCCTCACTTATGGCAAAGATTGGGAGCAGAGTTTACCCTATGCCGAGTTCTCATACAACAACGGGTACCAAGCAAGTTTAGGCATGTCACTGTTCGAAGCCCTCTATGGAAGGAAATGCAGAACACCGCTGATGTGGTCAGAAGTTGGAGAACGTGCCCTAGTCGGGCCCGCACTCATAAAAGAAACAGAAGAAAGAGTTGTTGAGATTAGAGAAAAGCTAAAAGCAGCCCAGTCCCGACAGAAGAGCTACACCGACAAGAAAAGACGGGAAATAAGCTTCAACCCAGGAGATTTCGTTTATCTCAAGGTTTCACCCATTCGAGGAACCCGAAGATTTCAGGTGCAAGGAAAGCTAGCCCCTCAGTACATTGGACCGTACCGAGTTCTAAAGAAAGTCGGGGCAGTAGTGTACCGCCTAGAGCTACCAGAAGAAATGTCGGATATACACCCGGTATTCCACATCTCACAGTTAAGAAGGTGTTTGAGGGTACCCGAAGCGGAACACGTGCCGGTTGAAATGATAGATCTGCAGCCAGACCTGCGATACTAGGAAGTACCGGTTAAGATTCTAGACACTGTCACCAGGAAGACCAGAAACTCTGAAGTACGAATATGCAGAGTCCAGTGGAGCAGACACGGAGTGGAAGAAGCTACGTGGGAACGCGAAGACGCTCTAAAGAAGGAGTTTCCCCACCTGTTTAGAAACCAGCCGAATCTCGAGAACGAGATTCATATTAAGTGGGGTAGGTTTGTGGCATCCCGAAAATAAATTAAAATTAAATCGCGCGCTAGTTTATTTATTTCCAAAATTATTTCATCGTTGAGCTCATTTAATCCCCTCCCTAAATTTTGTTCCACTGTCCTGACATCCAATTTCCACCGTCGTTCCTTTTTCCGCTAACCGTAATTCCCTCTCTTTCCTCGCTGCTGTCCCTTCCCGCGCCGCTCGACCGCCGGTCGGCCACGCGCGACCGATTGCCGCGGACAGCGCCGACGCGTCTCCCCTTTTTCTCTTTTTCCCTCCCCTTTTTCTCTTTCTTTTTCCTCTTTTCTCATTTTCTTTTCTCCATTTCCTTTTTCTTTTTCCCTTCCTCCCTCCTCCTCTCTCTGCTCCCAAGCGCCGCCCGACACCGACCAGCCCTGCTCCCCCACCCCGCTGCAGCCTTCCCGCCGTACGCCGGCCCGCCCCCTCTCCTTACCGTGTGACGACTTCCACATAGCACTGGCGACCTTGGCACACCGCCGCCGCCTGCCACACGCAGTCGCCCAGCACTACGCCGTGCCGCCCCTCGCCGTGCTCCCACCCTGCTCGCACCACTACGCCCAAGCACGCCAGCCCCGCTGCCTCGTAACACGCATCGTCAACTCCGCCGTCATCTCAGCAACACCGCACTCCACGCCGACGCCTGCCTCGTTGCTGCCGCTTCAATGCCGCCATCGCCTCAGCTCCAAGCTTGCCGCTGTTCGTGTTGACGCCGAGCGGCCGCAGCCACAGTCGCCAGGATTGAAGGCGCCACCGGCCGAGCTCGACCTCTCCGCCTATAAAAGGCACCTCAGACCGCCCTCCATCGCCATCCCAAGCTCGCCGAACCACCTAACCACGCCGCTCGTCTTCCTCCTCGCTCTAATTCCGCCTCCTCTGTTTTTCCCCCAAAAGCAGAGCACTCTCGTTGATCTCCTCTGCGAGGCCATCGCAGCTCGATTGCTTCGACGGTGAGCACCCCCATACCCTCCTCTACCTCACCCAAGCCGCGCCTAACCCTCTCGTTGCCCGAGCAGAGCTCCCCACGAGCTCGCAGGCCGCCATCCATGGCCGCCCGTGGCACCCTCCTTGTTCAGCAGCAACCCCCGTTCGGAAGCCCCAAGATCGAACCCCCTCTCCCTCCTCTCTCTAGCCGTGCCCTCAGTTTTGAAAATGGTGGCCGGAATCACCCACGACGAAGCCCCAGTGAGCTTCGGCCACCTCCCATGGCGGAGCAGAGGAAACACGACCTGTTGTCGTGGTGCCTCGCTGCTTTATTCCTGCCTCCCTCTCCTAAGCTGAGGTAGCCCATGGCCCACACGCAAGGTTGCTGGCCCAAAGCTACTAAAAGCACAAGTCACGCAGCATTTGAACCACCTCTCCTATTTTATATTATTTTATTTTTCGAAATTATTCCACAGCCAACAATGCAAGCACAGTATTTCCTCCATCCGAACTCCGATTCCATTGATTCTTTCCCCTAAATTCCTATAAAATCATATACTACCCACTCATCCTATTTACGACTCTCCTTAACTACAGTTTAGCCTTTAAACGCCTCCTTAACCTATCATTTCATGCGCCAAATAATCTCAGATCAATCTGAAACTTTACGACGCCTCTTGTGTCATAGTTTTGGCCATGCCATTAGAAAATCGCTCAACAATATTACTCCGAACTCCATATCTTAATTATTTCCGATTCGAGCTCAACGATAAAACTATTTTTCCTTTTTTCTTGATTGTGTGTTTGTTTGTATGCGTCGTAGATCACGGTGTGAATGAAGGAGAGCCCGTTGACGAGCAGTACTGCGAGCCGGTGAACGAGGACCAGTTCTGCGACTCCGAGCCCGAAGGACAGGACCTCCCCGAAGGCTACGAAGACGGCAAGTTCAATCCCGCCCTTTGATGCATGTTTCAGTCCTAGTTTTTATAAACACAACCTATTGGCCTATTTTATAAAATTGCATATGTTTTGCCTGCATGAAAACACGGTTGGATAGCCACCCCTTGATTTGTTATAACCATTCCTTGACCACCTAGATTAATGTCTGATTTCGCTTGGACGTTAATCGCTATTAGAACGCTTAGGACTCTACACATAATGCTATTTGTTTTATAAAAGAAAATGCGTGAGTATGTGGGAAGGGATAAAAGTGGTGTTTTTGAAAAGTGAGTCTAGACAGGATGGATGGCATTTCCGCGGGATTTGCCATTTGGTGTGCTCGTGCTTGTGTGGCAGGGCAAGAAAGGGAGATATCCATCTTGTCACAGCTAAGGACCGAGTTGGTGTGTCATCTCACCTAACTCCACTATCATGCAAACCACTCGACCGTTGAATGGGCAATGGCTTAGCATAAACCCCACTAGTTGATGTGATAGCCATCAGGAGGGCTGAGAGCAACGGGTAACCAAGGAGAAGGGATAGGCTCAGTGTGACTTATACCCCGGTTATACCTCAAAGATTGGTCGATGACCCCTTGGTAAATCCCGTGATGGTGAATCAGGTCTAGCTAAGGTGGGTAATGGCTATGTCGGGATCTACACCAACACTACGGTGCTCGTGTTGTGGTACCCGCTTGTGGGTAAGGTTGCACACCTCTGCAGAGTTAAAAGCTATTCGAATAGCCATGCCCACGGTATTGGGCGAGTTACGGTGTGGTCACATAACTAGTATTTCTTCGGGTTTGGCTAGCGTGAGTTGTTTTGGATTTGTGTCCGGCAGTTGTGCCGTGTGCTACGACGGACGGGGAGTCCGGTAGCAGTTTAAAACCTAAACTCCATGATTTTCAATACAAAACTGGTTTCAGAAATGTTTTCTGCTAAATGAACCCCTGCATAAAATTGAGCTTTCTGCAAATTAAACCGTAACCTTATCCTTGTTTTACCCGTGCATGTTATTCTGATATAACCCCCTCCGTGGGTGTGGTTGGACTTGCTGAGTACGTTTGTACTCACCCCATTCTTACTTTTTACAGAAGAAGACCCAGACTTCGTACCAGACGATGCCGAGTAGGGTTATCGTCCTGCACCCAACCTTGCCTGTGGAACCGGCCCTGTTCGAGATGATTTTGCTGACACAGTACTCTGAGCCCGAGCTAGATCCCATGTGGGTCGCGCTCTGGTGTTATGTCGTAGGTTTGTTACTTATTATTATTATCTGTATCGAGTGTCCTCCTCGGAGGTTTGTATGGTAATGAACCATCTGATGTAATAAATGTGGCATCAGTCTCCTGGGACTGATGTTTGTATCACATTTAAGTTCTCTCTTATGAGGGGACGCTTCAGCGGCATTGAGGAGAGAGGCTGGAGGCGGTGTGATAGATGACGGGAAAGCCGAGGAAAAAGATGAGGATGGGGCGGCGAGGGCACGGGCGGAGGATGACGCGGTGAGGCGATGCCGAAGAGGGATGGCTCGGGTACGGCTCGGGAAAGGCGCGCGGAGATGGGGAAGAATTCCGGTGCGGTGGCTAGACGGCCAGACACGGAGATGGCAACGAGGAAGGGGAACTTCCCCCAAATCCACGTGGAATGCGAGCGGGACGATGAGAGTGGAGGGCTGGGAAGGTGAGGAGGTGTGCATGGAGCAGCATGACACGATTTAAGGGGCACAGAGGGATGGAGGTAAGCCTTTGTTAAGCGGATCCGCAAGCACTTGCTTGGTACTTATGGGTTCAATACTTTCAATATGATTCTAGATTTTCTCCTTGACAATGTAACTCTTAATGTCATTGTGTTTGGCAGCACACATGACCTATTGTCATGGGAGTGAAATACTTGATTCCGGGAATGATTTTATTAACTTTAAGTGCCTGCTAGGTGGCCTCATATCTTGTTATACAGAAAAAATATGCATCACTGATGATACCACAACTGTCTATTTGTTTGGAGCTTTTCCACATTATTAAAACTCCAGCTATGAGTGTTAGCAACTACTGTGGATTTCTCTACACATCTTGCAGAAGTTCTATCTTTGTACCCACAACTATTTGAGAGTACTTTGTTCTTTCTAACTTAGCATGAGGCCTGTAATACTTTGCAAAAACTGCAAGACATTCTTAACTCTATTCAGTGATCTATATCTGGAGTAGACTTCTGCCAAAATATCCCGGATACTTAAGCTATGTCATGGTAAGTTCTTTCTTGAACACTTTCTAGGCTTCGACAGCTGAAGCACATGGAACCGATTTCTTTCGATCGATCATATATTGGTTCCTAGGACACTGAAAGTTCCCATAACTCTTCCTAGGACACTAAAAGTTCCCATAACTATCACCTATGACTATAGATGCAGGCGTAGGTTTACTCGCACGCATACTATGCTTCTTTAGAATCTTTTCCTAAGTATGCCTTTTACGATAGTCCTAATACCCCTTTTCTTTTATCTCGGTGAACTTCAATTCCTAGAACGAATGACGCTTTACTGAGATCATTCATATCAAAAACTTGAGGACAAAAAACTTCTTCTTCTCTAATTGCATATCAACATCTTTACTAGCGAGTAAGATGTCATCCACATACAGGATTAGGAAAATGAATTTTTCATTCTTGAACTTTGCATAAATGCAATTGTCCTACTCATTCTCATTGAACCCAAAACTTTAAATACCATTATCTAGAGGCTTGTTTTAATCCATAAATGGATTCCTTCTAGCGGCATCCCATACGTTCTTTTCCTTCCATGACGAAACCTTTGAGTTGTGCCATGTAAACTTTTCTTGCAAATCCCCATTGAGGATGTCGTCTTCTTGTCTATCTTATGTAACTCTAAATCATAATGTGCCACTAATGCCATTATATGATTCTAAAAGAATCCTTGCATGAGACCGGAGAAAATGTCTCATTATAGTCTATTCCTTCTCTTTACTTGAAGCAATTCGCCACAAGTCACGCTTTATATCTTTCTATGTTCTTTTTGGAGTCACATTTTGTTTTGTAGATCCATTTACAACCTACGTCATGTGCACAGAGTAGTGTCGCCTCGACCACAGCTCAGCAATACCCGGTGGATACCATAATGAGTATTACTCCCTGCTTGTTGCTCTATCCTACCGGCAGAGCTAGAAAGACAAAGGAAGTAGCCAAGGCCCAGGTGCATCCGGCTAGGGGTTTATTTGAGGGAAAACTGATCCCGATCGGATATGCATCCCTACAAGTAGAGCAACTTTTGAAATCAAACTATGAGGATAATGAGATAGATTTCTCCACTGCAGACGGAAAGAGTTGCCTTGGAGAATGTGTCGGTACCACCATTCTGTGGCATAAACTAGATATCCTACTGGTTAGTCAAGTAACTTTGGCAGCACCAGAGCATTCACTACCTCAGGCTCCATTTTTTGCACGAGATGCATCACCAGCTGCTCCATTTTCACGAGAGCCATCACCTCAGGCTCCGCCATCACCAGCGGCTCCAGTATCATGAGAGCCATCACCACCACCTCGAACATCACCATGAGAGCTAGCTCTGCCATCACCGCCAGCACTAGAGCCATCCCCACAGGCGCTGGTATCACCACCACCATGAGAGCCATCCCCATAGGCCCCAATATCACCACCACCATGAGAGCCATCACCACAGGCCCCGGTATCACCACCACCAAGAGAGCCATCACCACAGGCCCTGGTATCACCACTTGCTCCGCCACTGACCCGATCACGAGAGCATACTCCACCGGCCCCGGCTTCGATGGCCCGATCAGTGCTGCCTTGAATGTTGCGGCCTTACCAAAACGACAAGGAAGGGTGAGAAATTGTTAATAGATGGCACGCCACAAACTTAAAGTCTGATGAAAAGGCTAAGTCCAAGGATAATCCAGCAAACATATGATGCTATTATTTTAAAGAGAAAGGTCCGATACCTTGACCCCACAGCAATTTGCGAGTCTACAAACACCTCGCTGTTATGGATGAAGGACGACGATGACCACCTAAAGACATTTAAAACAAAGAAGGAAAAACAAAAGGAATGAAAAAGATTTCACCAAGAGAGCTTCACAAAAGTTGCAGCCTACATATCGGTTATGATGACACGATGGGAAGACATGGATGCCATATTTGCGCCATACCACATCTAGTAAGTCTAATATCAACCATTCCATAATAAACCATTGCTCCGATCCATGCCTACAAAACGTACATATATTTTTTTTGCAGAAATAACTGGTTTGCTTTCCATATACAATCAAAACTCGGAAGAATTCTCATATTGGACTCCTTAGATTTGTCAACCCAGAGATACCAAGAATTCTTAAATATTCTACAATTGTGAGTGAATTTCTTATCTTCCCTAAGCATATCATGCTTATTTCACTAGAGAAGTATACATATATAAATTAACTTTTCATTTGTTTTATTTAAAACAGGACTTACAGGTTCTACATTCGTAAATTAGGAGTTCATCCCGCCGACAAACCAAATGAAATGACTCTACGCACAAGGTTCCCGTGCCACAAGCAACCCGCGTGTTCCGTGTACTATGGGTACTACATGTGCGAGCATCTAAGGGTGCAAGGGAGATATACTACGGATCCCGAACGTATAAGGGGCTACTTTTTATTACGGATATGCATATGTGTACACTGTTTTTTACTATAACTAGCACTTGCTTAATTTTACCATGGATTCAATAATTGCAGATTCACCCAGAAAAACACGGTGTCCAGCTCCACAAGAGAAAACTTCTAAATGTAGTCGACGATTTGTGCCATTTCATTATGCTTAAAGTGGTCAACGTGAGGGGCAAATTTTTTTTATGAAGCACAAGATTTGGCAACGGAAGATAAATACATTGGGCTTCGTGAATGGGACAATCAACTGCACCGTGTCGCCACTAGTAGCGGTCCTATTGAGGATTAGGGAAAAAATATGTATTCAATGTGCACTCTAATGATGTACTCTAATGATGATTGGTTTTCTTATAATTTAATTTTGTATGCGTAAGAATTTTTAGTTACCGAACATATTCGATGTCTCGATTGTCAACTAGATTGAATGATCAAAATTGGCGGGAATGCAAATTGTAAAAAATAGTGGGAAACGTAATCAAAATTTTCAAATTCGAATCGGTGAATTTTTTGGCAGGCGGGAAAAAATTTCCAAGGGCGGGTCACACCCCTAACCGCCCCTAAAAATCCATTTTCAGGGGCAGGTCACCCCCTCACCCGCCCCTGAAAATCCGTTTCGTTACCCGCCCCTGAAAAAAGTATTTTTAGCAGTGAAAAGTAACAACAGTTTTTCTGCCCGCCCCTAGAAATACGTTTTTACCCACCCCTACAAATGTTTTCATAGTAGTGGCACCCGTAACCGGCGGCATTCCGCCACCTCGCCGCCAGCCCGCCAATAACCCATCGCCACCGCCGGTCCGCCGTCGCCCCTGGGCCCTCCCTCTACAGCTGGGGAACATCACCAGCGATGACCCCGACCCTGACCCCGAACCTACGAATCCTAACCCTAGTACGGTGGCGAGCAGAGGAACATGAACTGAGGAGGAAGAAGGCGCTGTGCGAGAGGAGGAAGAAGGCCGTTCTGGGCTGCAGAAATTGAAATGGGCCGAATACGATGGAGAGCTGCGGAAATCGACTTCGGGTGAGCCTTCAGGCGATGGCATAACGTGGGCGACATATAGCTCCACCGCTACTTGAGCCCAGCTGACCAACTGGTCACTGACTCGTTCGTGCTGAAGAGTAATTGTTGGTGCTGCCGCTTGATGTGCTTATCTTCTCCGCTGAGTAATTGCTTTACACGCTGCTGCTGAAGTGCTGAGGAGATTAATAATGTACTTCTTGGCGCACCACCCTTATGCAGAGATCATAGCTGGACGGAGTACATTAATTACACGACCTAAATAATTACATCAATTCAAAGTTTCACTCATTATGAAACAATTAGTGGAGATGCACGTGCTACATAAGTTTATGTTCAAAGAATAATTATACTTAACAAAGGCAAAAACCAAAGATGTCGCATTTCTGAGCAAGCCAAGTGGCATATATGTTTGGTGCCTCGCAATGTGCAAAGCAAAGAAGCTGATTCCGGCAATGTGCAGCAGCTAGCTGCACGTAAATCCCTTTGCCTCAAGCGGTAGCCCCTAATTTGTATGGGCGGCTGACCCCCCACCCCCCACCCGCCCCTACAAACCGCACGCATTTTCAGGGGCGGCTGAGGGGTGAGCCGCCCCTACACTTGCCATGTTTAGGGACGGTTCGTTTCTACAGTACCCGCGCCCCATTTATAGGAACGGGTGATTTTTTGGTCCGCCCCTAAAAAGAAATCGAGGTGTTGCTACAAATCGTTTTTGTAGTAGTGGTCGACACACAGGAAAAAAGTGGTTTCCAGTAGTGGATGTCGCATTTCTGAGCCAGCCAAGTGGCATATATGCTTGATGTCTCGCAATGTGCAAAGCAAAGAAGCTGATTCCGGCAATGTGCAGCAGCTAGCTGTAGTCCACAAGCATCTATGCATGCTGTAGTCCACAAGTTGGTGGTTGCCTTGCCTTGTTGGATGATGGCGGCAATGGCCTCCTATTGCTACTGCTTGCTCTAACCCAATGCGCCTTGTTTCTTGCTCTAGCCATTCATCAGCAGACACCATCATGTCCATGTCCACGCATCCGGTCACCATCATCATCTTAGGCTAACAACCTATTACCAAGATGAAGACGAGCTGCATGCTTCTTGCATTATGATCTGTTCCCAAATCCCAACACCCATTGATCGATTTCCACACAATAAGCTATATATAGCCTGTAGCGAGAGAAGGAGAACAACACGAAGGAGCTGAGGAGGAGCGTTGGCGGGGGGCGCAGGGGGCGGTGGACTCGCTACTGGGCCGGCTGACGTCGGTGCTCCTTGACGAGGCACAGCTGCTAGGCGGCTTCCGCGGCGACGTGGAATTCATCAGGGACGAGATGGAGACCATGAACGCCCTGCTCCGTCACCTCATGGAGGCCCAGCACCACAACCACCTGGTGCAGGCATGGATGAAGCAGGTCGTTGGCCTCGCCTAGGACTGCGAGGGCAACGTCGAGCCCTACCTCACTACTAGAAAATACGCCATGGGAACCAGTTGGAAACACCCTTAGGCACCGGTTTTCCAACCGGTTCCCGCAAACTGAGACCAATGGCCTTGCCTTTAGACACCGGGTTTTTCAACCGGTGCCTTAGGCTTCCATTGGTACCGGTTGGAAAGACCAACCGGTACCAAAGAGGCTACCACGCTGACGTAAGGTGGCAGCCCTTTTGGTACCGGTTGGTCTTTCCAACCGGTACCAATGACCTTTTTTTTCCAAATCCAGTTTTGTTTGTTATATTTATTACTGTTTATTCTTTTATAATTGCTAAACACACTCAAGCTCTACAGTACTATATGTTCATTGGTCGTTCGTGTTCGTTTTCATAGAATATTTGAAACTAACTAAAAGTGAAATGCGAGCATATAATTAAGCTAATTAGATGAACTAATATATTTACAAATTTACAAACATCAAGGCATAATATTTAAAAATATTTACAAATGTACAAGTCATGTTTGTAGTCCAACTACTGGTCCCCTCAGGAGGTCGATGGAAGTCATCTATGGATGTGACCGTCGTGGTAGAACTCGCCTCTAGGATCCAAGATCTCGTTCAAAATGAATCCGGCGAGCTGCTCGCACACGGCGTTGATCCGATCAGTAGAGTAACATTCATCCGCCATTTCAGACATCTATCATTTAGGAAAAAAAGATTAACATCATGTGCGTTAGTACAATTATGAAAATATACTAGTGAACGGTTTGGACGTACTCTCGTGTCAGTAGCCTTCCCGCATGGAGTCATGATGTGCAAGTAGTCGCATACGTAGTACCCGCACCAATCAGTTCCTTGTTGTTGTCTCGCACACTTAAGGAGAAACAAATAAATTACTCAATTTAGAACAATTTGGGATTATATACTTAACTAGACAAATCTTTATGAATCAACATACCGGATAATCCATATTAACGTTCAGTTCGGGCCTCCATTGACCACGTCCTTTGTTATTTTTCACAAATTTTTCCAAACCCTGTGCTCAAAGTTAAATTTGATATTCAAAAATTGTTATTAACAGAAAAAGAATTTGATTGTGCAAACTGAACTTACCTGTTCAAGGGGTCTAGGATATGTTGGATTGCGGACTTTGGATTTCTCATTGAGTCAAATACTATAAGATTGCCGGTCCCTTCGTCATTCGACATTCGCAGGTACCATCTATGCAAATTGAACATTTGCGTGCCTAGACTTTTCTCCTCTTCCTCAGTGACAAAAGGTTTTTCATGCTGGAATGGAGTAGGAACGGGAGCGACAGGGATTTCCGCCTCCACTTGCCTTGTTGCCTCCTCTAGCGTTAATCCAGTTTCAGAAAGAAATATCACGGCCTGTAGGTCCGCCTGGAGTTGTACGTCCGTCGGGTGTAGGAGTGGCAACCCTGGCACCTGGAGGGGCTCGAGTTCTTTTTATTGTGTGCCAAGCTGAAGAATGGTCTTGCCACATTTTTTTCTTCAGATTTCTCACCTTGTGTGCCTTTGTCAGAGTACGATCATAGTCCGAGGGTAAGCTTTTCATTTTTGGTGGGTTGTCTAGGTTTGCGAGAAGCTTTTTCCCTAGTTCTAGAGGTACCTTTTCCCTCAGCGGTTTTCTCGTAGGTTAATTTTCTTTCGACCGTTTTCTGCTTCTTCTTTGAGGGTCCAGCCGCTGGGAGGGATGCTGTCTTTTTCTTTCCTTTTTCTGGTGCAGGAGGAGTTGGAGTACCCGTGGCCCTTTGCGCCGGCGGAGACGGTGGTGAAGGAGGTAGGTTGTGGGGACGGCGGTGAGGAAGGCCGCGGAGATGGGCGATCGGTCTGCACGGGAGCCGTTGTACTTGCAGTAAGTTTGATGTCGGCCTTACACCATAGAACGACCCCGTGCAGTGCGTCTCCCAATGTCTTCTCTCCATCCCCTCCAACGAAGTCGAGCTCAAGGATCCTCATTGTTTCCAACTATCTGCTCGACTGTGACGGAGGTGTAGCCAGGGGGTATCGGCCTTCCATGAATTGTAGTAGCAGGATTCAGGGGCAGGGCTGACCCGTATGCGACATGAATGGATATATTTCTTGCTTGCACATGAAGCTCGCACGGAGTCGGCATGGTGACATCATCCACTGGATATCTCTGGTCATCTACCGTCGTTGGCTCAATCTGGGGTTGCTGTTCCGCTTGTACGTCGGGCGCCGCCGTGGATGCACAGCTGCTGCGTCGCTGAGAGGCCGGGCTTATCACAACATTCGGGTGCGACCCAGCAGTGCCCCTTTGGCTCAGAGCTAGCTGCACTGCCTCATTGACCCTGGCGTCCATCTGAGATTCCAAGGACGCAACCCTCATGTTCATCTCTTCTTGTATGGCACGAAATTTCTCTTCCTGTTCAGCTTTGCTCTTTCGGTGAGTCTTGTAAGAGGAATCTCCAGCCCAAGCAATTTTCCATGGGACCACGCTGATGCCGCGGGCTCGTCCAGGGTGTTCTGGATTCTTTAATGCCCTTGTCAACTCATCATTTTCCCTTTGAGGATGGAATGTTCCTTGTTGGGTCTCATCTATTGCAGCGACTAGATCGCGGGACACTTCCTGCATATGCTCGGGGCACGACCAAACTTCCATCCAACTGGTTTAGTGTCACGCCATTAGCAAATAACCACCACTTGGATCTATCCAACCAATCCCAAGTCGTCTGCCTGATGCCTCTATCCATAAGGTCCTGCTCCATCTTCTGCCATTTTTTTAACTGACTTCTTGTACTCGGCAGCCCCAAGGTGGTGGCTGTACTTCTTATTTGCTGCATTCACCTTGGCCTGTTCGGATTTTTCTTAGGCTTCCTCTGATAGTTTGTATTGTTTGAACTCCTCCCAGTATGGTTTAACCTGAGGAAGATCGTCCCAGTTCGGCTCCTTATCCTTCTTGATGTAATTGATGTACAACTTCTTCTTGAAAGTTGCAAAGGCAAGGGCCTTCTTTTTCAAGGCACATTTCTTCACAAGTTCTTGGTCAACTCCTTCAGGAAGAGTGAACATATCCTTGAGTTCTGCCCATAGCATTTCCTTCTGATGTGTAGGCACGTCGTGTTGCTGTTCTTCGGGTTTGCTCGTTTTCCATAGTCTTGTGGTGATCGGAATTCTTGCCCAAACCATGACCCCACATTGGTTGACAAATTTTGTGCTAGCAGCCTCTGGAGCACTTGGACAGCCCTCTGCGTCCACTTCTGTGACGACCTGTCTTCCCTCCATTTTCTTAGTTGGCCGGCGTCTCCCTTTTGACTGGCTCAACGAAGTCGATGCGGAGGTCGACTAAATTACAGAAAAGATATGTTAATCGCAAAACTAATCTACCGAATCACCATGCATATAGTTTTAAGACTCGTACTGGAACATGCTGCTGTTGATTGGGTGGCGGCGCAAAGTCATCATCTTCTTCATCGGCATCTCCTGATATATTCAGGAACGAATCAGCTGTCTGAGCATCTTCTTCAGCAATTGGCTGGGTGGTGTTGGCCCTCATATCTTCGTTTATTGCGTCCAACATGTATTGCTTGGCGACCTCGTCATCACCGAAGGGGTCCATCCTTAACTGAAACCGTAAAAATGTGTTAGAGTATGTGTTCATCCTTAAATGATGTAGGAGAATTCAATTTTTTGAACGAATATGCGTATTTGAGAGAGAGAGTGTGTGTGTGTGTTAGAGGGACAGAGAAAGAGAGAGAGAGTTAGTGAGTGTGTGTGTGAGTCAGTGTGTGTGTGGGTGTGTGTGTCTGTGTGTTTGTGTGTTAGTGGGATAGAGAAAGAGAGAGAGAGTTAGTGTGTGTGTGAGTCAGTGTGTGAGTGTGTGTGTCAAGGGTCGAGGGTCGATACTTTATATAAATGTGTTAGAGTGTGTTAGGGTATGTTTGTGTGTGTGTCTGTGTGTGTTAGTGTGAGTGTGTGTGTCTTTGAGAGAGCGAGAGGGTGTGTGTGTGTGAGAGAGAGAGAGTGAGTGTGAGTGTGTGTCTGTGTGAGAGAGAGTTAGTGTGTGTCAGAGAGAGAGTTACACTACAAGAAATGTGGTGATCTATGACGAAAATTTTATGACATTTTAATGGAGCGTCACAATTGCACACAATCTATGACGAATTTAAAGGTATGGACCCTAGGCCCAGAACTTTATGACGTTTTATTGAATTCGTCATAATTGAGCCCACAAAATATGACGTTTTATAGAATTTGTCATAATTTAGCCCACAAAACATGACGTTTTAACATTAATGTCATAAAAATCGTCATAGCTATTTTAACTATATGTTTTGACATTTTCATTTTTAATTCAGGTTTTTTCTTCTCTTATTTGATGCTTACGTGGCAGTCTAGTCAGCGCACACGTGGTCTGCTAAGTGGGGCCCACTTGCGAGCCAGGTCAGCAGCGGCACTTGCGTAGCGCTAGTAAAATCAAAAAAAAATCCGCCTTGCGCGCAAGGCCTGGGAGTCGATCCCGCGACCTGCGGCCAAGCAGTGAAGATGCTTACCACCATGCCAAAAATTCTCCCGCAGAATGGATGATAAGAAAAACAAAAAAATTCCACCAAAAAATTTGGGGAAAAAACAGAGAAATGGAACATTCGAACCATGCTCTCCAAGAATAGGAGAGCCGCACCATACCACTGGTCAACACCTTCATTTGTGAAGAAGTTTGGTATTATTCGTTGTATACTAATGTTTATGCTTTAATTTAGAAAAATAAAAAAACGTGCGCTTTTAGGGCATCGAACGCTGATCTTCTACCAACTGCTCTACACCTTCTGCCTATTACCTCATGCTTAATAATTTGGAGAAAAAAGAGTCGCAGAGAGTTGCGGGGATTCGAACCCAGGGCACTGCAATAAGACCCGGGTGGCCTACCAATGCACTGGGTCTTTGTTTGTGATTATGTTGAATAATAATGTTTTTATATACTAGTTTTCTGACGTGGCCCAAGAATGAAGAACATATGTCTAATTCATCTTTTTCTTTTTGATCCGGAATTAAATTTTGTAATTAGTATTTCGTCCTCATATGAACTTCAAATTTGATGGTTCTTTTTTCTAAATTTTTCTAAAATCAGGATCTTTTATTTTGTGGCTATTGTTTGTACGTTAATTGCTATATCTTGATTGCTTTTGTAATACATGTTTCATTCCAATTAAATAGATAATTGAAAAACATGTTTTTGCATAACAATTGCTAATGTAACTTGATATTTTCCAATGCTATGGTCAACATAAGGTGGTGTCTAAATTTTAGGTGCATACAAGTTCGAACATGTTATGAGGTATTCAAATCTCAAAGTTTGACTTAAGATATATGAAACTATGTGAGAGAGGTATCCATTTGTGAACAATGTATAGTGACATACTATTAGAACTACTTGCTTTTTTTTATGGGAAACTAAACGATCAAAAATATGTTGTCATTCCAATTTTTAGAATTTCCGGACCAAATTTAGATATTACTATAATTATTCTATGGCATCTTAGATAGATAGAAGTATGAATTATCTATAGAAAACAATTGAATTATTGATCTATCTCAAGAATATGAGTTATAATGGAACATATGAGGCTAAATATTGATTTATTAAATGTAAAAATTGTATTGAGGTATATAAGATAAATTATTTTATAAATTATCTTGCAAGGGTGATATTTTTAATTATATGTAAAAACAATAAACAGTATTGGGCTTAAAGTAACATCAAATTCGACTTGGCCAGCCCACCTCTCATTTGGCCCCACACGTTAGTCACACGAGATATTTTTGCTGCCCACCGCGCGCAACTCATCCGCGTGCGAAATTTTCGAATGAACGACGCGGGTGTTGAAATTTCAGAGGCGTAAAAACCTTCCCCTCGCTGAACCCACTCCCACCCTTCTCCCTCTGCCTCCCCTCCACCCCGCCGCCACCCTTCTCCCTCTCCCTCTCCTCCCAACGCTGCCACGCCCTCCCCTCCCCAACCACCACCGCCGTGCCCTGTGCTTCAACCACCTACCGTCTGCTCGACCCCGCGGCGACAGGCAGCGACCGGCCGTGGGTGCGCTAGATCCGCCGTCACCTCCTCCCTCCTCCGTCCTCACCTCCTGTCGTCGTGGACCGCCCTACCCCGGCTGCCGGCAGATCCACCGCCGTACGCCCGGATCCCGAGCTCCCCCTGCCGGATCCGTCGCCTGCCGGCTCGGGAGGGCAGTTCCCGCTCTTCCCGGCGCTTCCTGCTGCTCGGATGGGGCACGGCTGCTGCACGGCCGGGGCACCGCCGCCACTACACTGGCGGCGCGGTTGGCCGCTCCCCTCCCCAGCACTCCATGCCGCTTTCATCCCCTCCCCCGCGCGCTGGCCGCTCCCCTCCCTAGCTCTCCGCGCACTGGGGCTAGAGGACCCGGGGCTCGTGCATCCAGCCACGGCGGGACGCGGTGGCGCAGAGCTCCCGGGCCCCCCGACTCGCGTGGCTCCGGTGCAGGCAGCTTGACCCATGGAGTTGGGCCCAACCGTCGCGTCCTCCCCTCCACCCACCACTGCAGATAGGAGGCCGCCGTCACCATGGAGGATGCTCTTCTCAGATCCATCTACGCCCTCCACAACTCACCATGCAGCAGCGACGGGTGCAGTGGATCCACAAACTCCTCCACCATTCCGCCATGCACACAATCTGTTTGGCTAAATGCTTCATAAACTTGTTTATTTTGCTTGTTCACAGGCCTCTGGGTTGGAGACGCTCACGGTAGCTCCAGTTCTGGGGATCGTGAGAGCTCCTTGTAGTATCTGAAAGATTGGAATTTCGTTAAGGTTAGCACCCTGCTCACTTGATTTATAGCAACATGCCAGGTATTCAATTTCAATTCACGCTAAGTGGCTAACTACTATGGTTCTGGCTACTGTAAACACAAATTGTGTGGATTCCATTCAAAGTTGATTTGACGTGAGATCACTTGTTCCCGAACTGTACATGTTTAATCTCCTTGAACATGGTAACTCTGTGGTTTTTCCTTCGAGATGTTGATTCAACTCACTAACTCAGTCTCATGGCTGGTGGTTTATGTATTTTGTTCATTAGTCGGAAAACTCTTCTTTTCCTCTTTAACACCAGAGGTATCTCATTAACAAGAACCGTAAAAAACATAGCGCGGGCTTGTCTTTCTAGCATCTTTTGGCTCTACAATTTATCTGCCACATGCATGTCCTGATGATCTAAGAAGAATAGTCAGAGTAGAAGATCCTCGCTCTTTTGTTCTCCTGAGGATGCTGAAAAGATAATCTTAAAAAAGATGCTCATTAGTAACTACGGATCCACTTGAATATCAAATAAATACACAGTGCACATTTCAATTGCATGTTCCATGATAAGATAACCACACACTAGCCCAACTCAGGCTGCGCCAAAGATTCTAGTTGGTCCTAGTTGTGAACTCACTTGTCATGCTCTGTGCGCTGCTACTATTACTACTGTCTGAATTTCTTTCTCTTTCAAGTTGCAGGATGTGTTCTGTTGATATGTGATCCTTGGTTTCAGTCTCTTAGATGATGATGACTCCAGAATGTCAGTATTGCTCTTCCATCACTATCTTACATTCTGATGGTTTTTGTGTCTTTTTCCATGTCTAATTTACCTTGCATTTTCTCGGTGAAGGATCAACAAAGGTGGTATCTGAGGCAACAGATATAGGAAGATCTGCCTTTTATCCAGATTCTAGTTTATCAAACACCTTTGGGTTCAAGATACAGGACAGACAAGGTAGGATGCACAGATTTACCCGTGGTATATATCATTTACTTCATGTGAGATAGAGTTATTTCATAATCCTCTTGGCTCAGTGATTTAAATTACTTCGCATGAGATAAAGTCAGGGAATCATGGCAAGCACACCATTAATGCTCTAATCCATGATTCTGATTCATATATACTCTGTATTTTCTCACTCAGCCCCATGGATAGTTGTGATAACCACTTTACCATCCTAGCTATCATGATTGCATTACCTCTAAAGTCTAGCTGAATGTGGTTAAAACGAGATCTGCATAAAATATTCCAGCTGAATCCTTCTTAATCTTTTTTTTGCTAGGAAAAAGAGCAGGGGAGGATCAAGAGAGGAGATGAACAAGAAGCAAGTTGAGCTCAATGCAAAACTTGATGTTAGATTAAAACTTATGTGATCTGTTGTTTGATGTGTGATGTGATGTGATGCTGGAAAACGTGAGATGTATGATGTATCAGCATTTTAATTTTGAAACTGATTTTGTGGGCTGTTTTTTTTATATGGCTTGTGTATAAAGCTGAATATGGTTTGTTGGTAATTAATGTTGAGTTGAAATTAGGCCCAACTTAGTGGCCCATACACAAATAGGTTGTGGTGCTGATGTCACCAGCGACATCACTTGCCACATGGATTGCCATGTCACTTGCCACGTCAGCCTAACTTTCCATGTCAGCAGCCATGTCACCGTCCACGTCAATTTACATGTTATCACTGCCATCCATGTCATCACCATGTCAGCAGCCACGTCATCCTGGCATGTCATCAATGTGTGACATGGCAATTGAATCTGTGACGAAAATTACATTGTTCGTGACGTTAATTTTCGTCATAGAAAACGGGCTTGGGCTAGGTTTCCGGGGGCCCGGAGACAGACCATGATGATTTCAAAACGTCATGGATCGAGCAATCTATGACGAAAATTTAAGGAACGTCACGAGCTGTGATCTGTGACGCTCAATACATGACATTATTTGAAATCGTCATAGATACTGTTTTATGACGGTTTTTCAGTGATCTGTGACGAAATCCAAACGTCATGGATTAACAGATTTTTTGTAGTGTTAGTGTGTGTGTGTGTGATGTGAGTGTGTGTGTCGTGGAACCGGGTCAAGGAATGGGGTCGAGGAACCAGGTTGAGTAATGGGGTCGAGGGTTGAGGGTCGAGGTCGAGGGTCGAGGGACGGGGTTGAGGGTCGGGGTCGAGGGACGGCGAATGCGTGTGTGAGTTAGAGAGCGAATACAAACGGGTTCGAGCTCGAGAATTAATTTAAATCAATCTAAATTACAAATGCAATACATGAAATCAAGAATTACAAAATAAAATAATCAATAATTGGTACATTGAATTCTTTGAATACAAGTACACACATGTCGTCATTACTCGTCGTCGTCATTACTCGTTGTCGTCGTCATTACTCGTCATCATCATTACATTATACAGTATAATAAAATTATACATAAAAGTAATAAAATTCTATCTAATAGTAATAGTTAAAAGCATTATTCTATCTAAATACTAATATACATAAATTATATACTATATACCTAAATTATATACTATATACATATATAATAAAAACTAAATTCTATCTAATTATATAATTATACAAACTAATTTAAAACTAAATTCTATCTAATATACAAACTAATATAATAAATTATATACTATATACCTAAATTGTATACTACACATATATACATATATAACAAACTAATTATATAGAATATATAAATAAATAAAACAATAAAGAAAAAAAGGGCGGCGTCGAGGTGATCGCGGTGGTGGGGGGCGAGTCGCCGGCGTGTTGGAGGGGGGCGGCGTCGAGGTGATCGCTGCCGCAGGGGAGAGGGCCGCGCGCGGCATCGAGGCGGGCCGGGAGGGCGATCGAGGATGGCGCGAGCACCGGAGAGGTCGAGGACGGCGGCACGAGGGCGTTTCCCAGCCGGGCCGGGCACGCGGAGTCACCCGGAGTCGACGTCGACGAAGACGTCGGCGCGGGCAAGGGCGGAGGAGGGGCGGGCCACCGGTGCGGGCAAGGGCGGAGGAGGAGCGAGCGCGGAGGAGGGCCATCGGAGACGGCGGCACGACGATGTGGCGGTGTGCGGCGAAGGACGGCGACGGCAGCACGAGGATTGGGGTCGACGCAGTGGCGGTGGTGGCAACAAACAAGATCGGGGAGGACTTAGCCGAGGAAGAAGAAGGGGATGGATTATATAGGCAGGGCCTTTGGTACCGGGTGAAAACATCACCCGGTGCCTATGGCTGCCTTAGGCACCAGTTTCTGTATCACCCGGTGCCTTTATGAAGCCTTAGGCACTGGTTTCTGTTTCACCCGGTGCCTTAGGATCCCAATGGGCGGGAAATGAAATACACTTTGGCACCGGGTGAGGAAAACAAACTGGTGCCTAAGGCCTCTTTTGCTTTATCTAGACTAGTGGTACTGTAATGTTTGAAATCTCTAAATAGCGCAATGGTAACTCAACTTGTTTTGAGCGCGGGAGCCTGGGTTCGACTCCCGCCCAGAGCACTTTTTTTTTTGACAAAAAAGCCTTTGGTACCGGTTGAAACTACCAACCGGTACCAAAGGAGTTTTCTCTTAATTACCACATAAATGATATATTTGTCTACTAATTGCCTAATAAATCATTTAAAGACATAATAAATCATTTCAATTACATAATAAATCATAATAAATCAAATAATTGCATAATGAATCAATTAAATGCACAATAATTCTAATTACTACATGATAAATCATTTAGTAGCATATGTAATCATTTTGATTGCATAATAAATCAAATAATTGCATAATAAATCATTTAAATGCACAATATTTTTAATTACTACATAATAAATCATTTAGGTGCATAACTAATTATTCTAATTGCATAATATGTAAATTATTGTATTCTTCTTCATCTGTGACATCGTCGACTCCCACAATTTTCCTTTTTCCTGCCAGAACAATATGGCGCTTTGGCTCATCTCCGGCACCTACAAAACTTGATTTATTTCTAAACTTGTCCTTTCTCGGTTTGCTAGACATGTCCTGCACATAGAAAACTTGAGTGAAATCTTTAGCTAGGACGAATGGTTCGTCTCGATAGCCAAGCTCTTTGAGGTCTACCGTTGTCATTCCGTACTCGTCGATATCGACACCTTTTCCTGTGAGTTTAACCCATTGACAATGAAATAGAGGTATCTTCAACGGCCCATAGTCGAGTTCCCAGATCTCTTCAATGTAACCAAAATATGAGTTTGTTTGGCCACTAGAGTCGGTGGCATCTATATAGACACCACTATTTTGATTGGTGCTCTTGTTATCTTGGGCTCTTGTATAAAATGTGTAACCATTAATTTCATATCCTTGGTGCATCAGGATTGAATTTGTCGGACCCCTGGCCAGCCAAGCTAGCTACTCATGAATTTGATCGTTGGCCATGACTTCCTTCTGCAACCAAGTGGCGAATGTATCGTTATGATGTTTTGTAATCCATGTCTCATACTTCAAAGGGTATATGCTTCGCACGATTTGCATGTGCTCCTCCATGTATGGAGCCACCAAGGCTGATTGTTGCAGAACTGTGAGATGTGCTTTGCTCAACGTGGCATCATCTGTGGCATTTACTGATTTTCTTCCAAGTGTGCCCTTTCCAATCAGCCGCCCCTCATGACGTGATACTGGAATCCCAATTGGGCAGAGTTCTTCCACATAGTCAACACAAAACTCAATGACCTCCTCTGTGACGTAACCCTTCGCAATGCTTCCTTTTGGACGAGCCCGATTACGAACGTATTTCTTTAGGACTGCAAAGTATCGTTCATAAGGGAACATATTATGAAGGAAAAGAGGACCGAGAATACCAATCTCTTTGACCAGGTGAACTAGAAGATGCGTCATAATATTGAAGAATGATGGAGGAAATATCATTTCAAGACTGACTAAACTTTGGACAACATCCTCTTGTAGCCTGCTTAAACTCGATGGATCGATTGCCTTCTGAGAAATTATGTTGAGAAAGGTGCACAGCTTTATAATTGTTGCTCGAACATTAGCTGGTAGAATACCTCTAAGTGCAACTGAAATCAATTGCGTCATCAACACGTGACAGTCATGGGACTTTATGTGTGCGAATTTCTTCTCTTTCAAGTTCAGTAGCCTCTTTATATTCGAAGAGTAGCCTGATGGGACCTTGATACTGTTCAAACAGTCGAACATACTTTGCTTCTCTTCCTTACTAAGAGTGTAGCACGCACGACCTAGATAATGACGTCATTTATCCCTTTTTCTGGATGTAGGGCGGCCCGTTGTTTCATACGTTGAAGATCTTGCCGCGCTTCCAATGTATCCTTTGGCTTACCATAGACACCAAGGAAGCCTAGAAGGTTCACACAAAGATTTTTTGTTTGGTGCATCACATCAATTGTGTGGCGGACGTCTAAGACTTCCCAATAAGGTAACTCCCAAAAAAATACTCTTCTTCTTCCACATAGGTGCACGTCCTTTATCACTCTGCACTGATCTGCTGCCGGGTCCTTTTCCAAATACTACTTTTATATCTTTGACCATTTCAAACATCATTTTCCCACAACGGTGCCTAGGCTTGGTACGATGATCTGCCTTTCCATCATAGTGAGCATGCCTCCTCCTTAATGGGTGCTTGATCGGAAAAAATCGACGATGACCCATATACACGATCTTCATACAGTACTTGAGGTACGTGCTGTCGGTTTCTTCTAAACAATGGGTGCATGCCCTATAACCCTTATTGGATTGTCCGGAGAGGTTACTTAGTGCTAGCCAATCGTTGGTGGTTACAAAAAGCAATGCACGAAGGTTAAAATGATCCTCTACGTGCGCATCCCACATACGAACACCCTCCTCTTTCCACAACAATAGAAGATCCTCAATCAGTGGTTTCAGATACACATCTATATCGTTACCGGGTTGCTTCGGGTCGGGGATAAGCACGGGCATCATAATGAATTTCCGCTTCATACACAACTAGGGAGGAAGGTTGTATATACAGAGTGTCACAGGCCAGGTACTATGGCCACTGCTCTACTCACCGAAAGGATTCATGCAATCCGTACTTAAGCCGAACCTTATATTCCTCGCATCATTTGCAAATGTTGGGAATGTTCTGTCCACTTTTCTCCACTGCGACCCATCAGCGGGGTGTCTCAACATATTGTCTTGCTTACGTTCTTCTTTGTGCCATCGCATCAATTTAGCATTCATTTTGTTCATGAACAAATGTTTCAAACGTGGTATTAGAGGGAAATACCACATCACCTTGGCAGGCACCCTCTTCTTGACACGCATCCCCTCAACGTCGCTTGGATCATCTCGAGGGATCTTATACCGGCATGCGTTGCATATAGGGCATGAATCCAAATTTTCATACTCACCTCGATATAGGATGCAGTCATTAGGACAAGCATGTATCTTCTGTGCCTCTAATCCTAAAGGACAAACAACTTTTTTTGCCTCGTATGTTGTCGCCGGAAAGGTGTTACCCTCAGGGAGTAAGTTTTTTATAAGTTTCAGCAACTCCTCGAATCCCTTGTCAGACAAACCATTTGATGCCTTCCATTGCAACAATTCCAATGTCATACCCAACTTCTTTTGGTCTTGTTTGCAATCAGGTACAACAATGTTCTGTAGTCCTCCAACATACGCTACAGATCTCTCGTTTCCTTTTCTGTTTCGCAACCTTTCTCAGTTTCGCGCAGCATCTGACCAAGATCATCTTCTACAATGTATCCTTCAGTATCTTCTTTAGGCTCACCCATTGCAGTGTCATTGAAAAAGGCATTATAATTGGCTGCAAAGTCAGGAATCCTGTCCTCTTCTTCTACATTATTATCCAGCATAATTCCTCTTTCGCCATGCTTGGTCCAAACATAGTAGTTCGGCATGAAACCACTATTGAACAAGTGACTGTGGGTGGTTCTTGATGATGAGTAATCCTTCTCATTCTTACAGAATTTGCATGGACAATGAACAAAACTACCATACTTGTGTTTCTCGGCCGCTTCTATGAATTCATGCACGCCATCAATGAACTCCTTTGAACGCCGGTCGGCCATGTACATCCATTGCCGACTCATCTGGGTCCACAATACATTTATATACATCATTGTAGTGTACAAATAGTTCATTCATACTACCAATTTATAACTAATATTGAATACGCTATTAATAAAACTGAACTACAAAATTATAACGATGCATATGACCTTCTGACTGCATGACTGTGTAAAAACTTTGTTTCTCTATATGAAACTTTATATTTTTGTACAAAAAACGACGCATGTGGCCTTCTGGCCTAGCTGAGCTGCGGGTCTCGAATTGGCGCAGCATGCATCTCGAATGTGGAATCTTGTAAAGTTTTGAAATTTTGAAGGGAACTAAATAAAGCACCCTTGCATATGTAATTGATAATATTTCCATACAAAATTTGAATTCAAATATATAATTGATAATGCATATAACTATAATAAATAGATACTATTCACTTATTAAATAAATTGATAAAACATATAAATACAATAATTTGATAGTATTCACATATCAAATAAATTGATAACGCATATAACTACAATAAAATGCTACAACTAAAAATAATTATCACATGTATAAACTAAATTAAGTGATAACTGCTTCTAAAAATCAATTGCTAAGTTATGGAGAAAAATAACTAACTTTTTTTGAAAAAAAAACAAAAATTCACCTCTCCTCCCCCTCACTCAGCTGCCTTGAACAGTGAGTTCACGGCAGCTTGGAGGGGGGAGGGGTTGGGGTATTTATAGGCGTGACTCAAAGGCACCGGTTGGTGCTCAACAACTGGTGCCAAACAATAGGCATATGCACCGGTTGAAGTTACCAACCGGTGACTTTGTTGTGGGCACGTGGCGGCACCGGGTCATGGCAAAACTCGGTGCCATTGTCTACCATTTAGGCACTGGTTGGTGCCACCAACTGGTACCTATTCCTCCTTGTTCTTTTGGTACCGATTGGTGGCACTAACCGGTGCCTATACTGGGGTTTTGGTACCGGGTAATGCTTTAATCCGGTACCAAACCCCTTACCTTTGATCGCCGCTGGCCAAAGGTACCAGCTGCTTTTGCAACCGGTACTGATGCGTGCCTCCACCGCGTGGGAGGTCCGGCTCCGGCCGATGATGCACGCGGCGCAGGAAACTGCCTGCTGCGGCACTTGCGCCGGCTCCTCCGGCTGCTGCAAAGTGTTCCGGCTCGGTACCGGATCGCCACGCGGATCCGGGAGCTCAAGGTCTGGGCATGGGATGTGGGCGACAGGCGGAAGCGGTACGGCATCACCGTGCCATATTCGGCTGCTACCGCCGGTGGTGCCGCCGACGTCGTCTACAATGGAGAAGCCGAGCGTCCACAGACGGCCGCAGGCGAGGACGAAGATACTCGGAGACATCAGGTTCTACTTTATGGTACAGAACCACCGCCCTGGTGGTTCCGGAGACGAGATGACGATGAGGAGGTTGTGCACTGGCGTAGCCATGCTGCTGCTGTGGTCCAGTTGTTGCTAAGGGAACCACCACCCGCCACCGCTGCAAGATATGATGAGCGGCAATCAGCAGTGAGGGTTTTGATTATTAATGGGGATTTGGCGGGAAAAGTTGCAATGCTAGTGTACGAGCATCCATCTCTTGCCGCATTATTGATCAGTTGCAAGGCCTGCTCCGGTTTAGGGGATGTAAAAAGTACACTTGCCGACATAATATACACAATAGTAGGTTTTGATTATCCAGAAGACAAGCCAACTGTCCTCACCATGATCAGTAAAATCCATGGGTATCTGGAAGGTAAGCGCTTCTTGGTCCTGGTCACTACTGACCAGCTTTGGGAGTGGGAGTGCAATGAGTTACTAGATGCTCTGTTAGATGCTGCTGTTGGGTGCCTCCCTGGTAGCTCCATAATAATGGCCACAGAGCACCATGGCCTGGCCCTGTCGTCTTCTCCCTACAAAATCATCGATACCAGCTCTGCACCCAATGTATATGACTTCTACGACAATCAAGCGACAAAACTGGGTGCAGAATGCAGTTATCATGTCATCTTTGCACCATGCCATACTGAAGACACCTTTGCAATGAGGACATTCCTGCATCTGCTCTACGTTAATCCAAACAGGACACAAGACGAGCTGCAGCATTATACAAATGCTATTTTCGAGTGCAGACGGCTCAAGAGAAGCATTCCCAAGCAAGTGCTGCTGTGGTGCTACAATGAGTTGCCTAGCTGAAAGTGATCGGGTGCTCTAGACTAAGAGGGGGGAGGGAGTGAATTAGGCACTTTAAAACCTAACATATGCCTCTAATTAGTTTGCACATAAACTTAATCTAAAACATGCTATCTAGATGTGCAACTAAGGTTCTTCTAGTGTGAAACCCTCATCCCAAAAGAGTTTAGCAACCTATAGCCAATTCTAGAAAGATACTACTCTAAAAAAGTAAAGGCACACAAGTTGCAATATGAAATATGGAAGCTTAAAGAGGAGAGATGAGAGGAATCAAACTCTCGACACGAGGATTTATCCTGTGGTTCGGATTGCCACAAAGGCGCCCCTACATCCACATTGTTGAAGCACTTACGAAGAGTATCGCTTCCCGGCAATCAAGTCTCTTCCGTGAACATAATCACGGTCACCTTGATCCCGCTTTCCACTAAGGGAGCTTGCCCATGAAGGAGGGGTCTCCGTCCCCCGCACAATATTGTCGTCGCCGCTCCACACCAAGCTGGAGGGTCGTTGACGTGCCGGCGAGCCACCAATGCTCCAAAGAGACTGGCACACCGAAATACAAGTGTGGTTCACTCTAGAACCAAAGCACAAGGCAGCAACTCCTTGCTCTCTCACTCAATTAAGAGCTAACCTAGCACTAACACTCTCAAAAGTATGGTAAGGACTAAAGATTTGATCACTAAGCTCTTGGATGGCTTGGAGATGTTCTTGGGTATGTGTGTGTGATGTCTTGGAACTCCAGCAAGCTTCAAATGGCCGGGGGAACACACATATATATAGGCCTCAATCGTGAACTAGCCGTTTAGAGCCGTTAGGCACTTTTCTGCGTGGGCATCGAAACTTCCGGTGCTAGGGGATTGGTTCTTCCGGTCACACTGAGCTCTGAAGTAGCCGTTGGCTTCTCTGACACCACTATAGCAACTTCAGGGACCATCGGTTGAACCGATGCTAGGGCATCGGAACTTTTGGTGCTACTTGATCTTCACGTAGCCGTTGCTCTTAATCATTTCTTGCTGATGTCATTGCACCGACGCTTGCTCCGATGGGGCATCGGTTCTTCCGGTGTTGAAAGCTTGGCTTCTACGCACTTGACATCGTCTCTGGACAATAGTATGTTGAATGCACCGATGCCTGTCTTTGACCCGTCGGTTAAACCGGTGCCTTAGGGATGTCTTCACTTGATTCCATCTGGCGCCCAAATTTACACCGATGCCTAAGCGTCGGTTTATATGGCAACCATCGGATGCACCGATGGTAGAGCCATCGGTTTAACCGGTGCAGCTGACTCTGTATCCTTTTCGTCCAATCAGTCGCGGCGATCATTTGAATCCTTGAAATATATTCTATCTCTGGATTTTCACTATACTTTGGCACCTCGACAGTGGTTTGGACTTGTCATCATGATGGTGAATTGGACTTGGCATCTCGACGATAGATTGAACATTGCGTCTTGACGATGAATTAGACGTGTTGAATTATATCTATGGGATCTAAAAACTCCTACAATTGTGATCTCACAAACTTGTTAGTCCTATTGATTATGTTGTCGCTCAATCACCAAAATCATGAACAATAACTTAAATGGGGCAATGTTCTTTACAGTAGCAAGTACATTTGCTGTACCTCACCGTTTTCCCGGAAGGCCACGTCATCAGGACTACAAGCTTGGCTAGAAGATGGGTTGCTGAGGGTCTGATCACTGCTACTAGCAGTAACACAAGTACTACTGCAACTGAGCAAATACAGAGTTCAACGGATGAAGCTGAGCATTGCCTGGATGTGCTTTTCAATCGAGGCTTTGTTTTTCCTCTGGAAATCAGTGCCGAAGGTAACATCAAGAGCTGTACAGTACATCGTCAAGTCCGGGAGTTCATCACCAGGGTTGCTATGGACGTAAACTTTATGGACTCGAGCCTACCACCACATCTGGCTCGCTACCTTTCCATCCACAACAGATTAGGTTTGCAAATATCTCATTCAGATGGTGAGAGCAGAGACATTGCAGCTTATCTTCCATCTTTGGCAGCATCTCCCCAGTGGCAACTGCCGAAAGTTCTGGACCTAGAGGGCTTCAAAGGATTGGCTAAGAAGAAGAATCTGAAGAGCATCTGCAAGATACTGTTGCTCAAGTATTTGAGCCTCAGGAACACCGACGTCGCCGAATTACCCATGCAAATAAAGGAGCTCCAGTGTCTGGAGACGCTGGATATCCGGCAGACAAAGGTACGCGTTTTCGCCACAAAGGCTATTGTGCTTCCACTACTGAAACACTTCCTTGCCGGTGACAAGATCTCTATAAGCATTGACGCTAGGAAATCTGAAGGATCATTTTCAGCAGTAGATATGCCCATCGGCAATTCGGCATTCACAGAATGAACAACATGGAGATATTATCCCATGTACAAGTCACCAACAGCAATAGTGATCGAGCTAACTGGCATCGCTGAGCTGCTGAGACTGAGGAAACTTGGTGTAGATCTTCGTGGTAAAAACGCCAAGCTGAGTGATCTGTTCCGCCAAATTGAGCAACTGCATGGAAGACTCCGTTACTTATCAGTACGGCTCGACCAACCAGCTGCTAGTGAGAATCATGGTGATTTGACCCCTCCAAAGTTCATTCAAGGCCTAAACATCAGTGGCCTCACCAGTGGGCTACCTCAGACGATTCGGCAGCTCCGTTATCTTGTCAAGCTATCCCTGACCGAGGCTTACTTGAAGGAAGATGGTCTGTGTATCCTCGGCAGGCTCCCTGGCCTGCTCTGCCTTAGGCTTCTGCACCAATCATACATACAAATTGGGCTCTCCTTCAAGGAAGAAGAATTCCAGGCACTCAACTTTCTGCTCGTCGGAACTAGTGACGTCTCCAGCATTACCTTTTCCAATGGGGCAGCTCCAAAGCTCGAGAGGATCATTTGGTCTTTCTTTCCCACAACCGCACGCGTTTCTGGGATCCACCACCTTCCTGAGCTGAGGGAGTTTGTGCTCAATGGTGACTGCAACCCGGATGAAGTGATACAAGAAATTGAGTTGCATCCGAATCTTCCTGTTTTCAAGCATAATCCAAATGTTCAGAGGCAAGAAGACATAGCTGCAGCAGCATCAACCTCATCCGCATCAGCTTCATGAATACTCACTACTCTCCCTCAAACTCGAAGCTCGCTTGGGTATTTCTCATTTAATTTTCTTGAATAAAGATGCAGCTGCTGGGAAAGCCTAGCGGTGATCCCCGTTCAGCCTCGCATGCATCAGAGTGTGCATTCCTTTACACTGCAGGTGTTGGTATGTTTTCTGTTATTTATCTGCATGTGTGCCGTGTGTTCGGTTTTTAGTCTCTTGACTGGAAACCCTTTTATCTTGTTGTTGCAATGTTGCTTTTCTGTGAATATGTGTGCCAGTTTGTGTGTATGTCTGCGACTGGATTTGTGTCTATTCTTTCAATTGTGTGAGATGATTGGCAATGGAATTACAGCTTGTATCCTTGTTATGTACTACTCCGCACTAGACTATAACAGCTGTGTATTTTGGGTTGTCTCCATATGGCTCGCAACTGTTGGAACATGTGGACTGTGCGTGCCCTTGGCTAACTGGCCTGGATGTTTATCCTTCCCATAAAAATGGTGAAACAAATGGTGGAATGCCTCGCTAATTGACTAGTGTTACAAGAGTAATAAGCTGCTATAATATTCTGCTACCACACACCTGTATGTAATGGGAAGTAAGACAGAGAAATGTTGAGTAGCAGAGCAGGCACCAAGCCTTCTACGAATCTCCATTTTTGACCTTGTTGCAGAGTGATTTGCCGCTGCCACCGTTTGTGGGCTGTGGCCCTTATGCCTGCTCCAGCCGTGCTCTAATTGGGCCTCTACGAGAAATAGTGGACCGCAAACACAGTGGGCCGACAAATAGTTGTCATGCTTTATTTTTTTAGAAAAATATTTTAAAATCCACCATAATGAGAGTTTAAAATTTGTATATAAATCACCCACACCAGTCACTATAAAAAAATTTAAAATAATACACTAAATTTGCATTTAAAATTAGTAAAAGTAATAATCCTCTAACTTTCAATCTAATTACCCGCATCACAAAAATTCGACAGATTCGACCATCAACTCGGTATGAGGAAATCATCATGTATTGGATCTAGTCTATTTTCTAAATAATTATCCGCCTCTCCTATTGTGAAAAACAAGGTAAAGTAACCCACAACTCTATATTTAAACTACTCACACGTGCCATTAAGAACCATGTCCAAAGTACACATAATTTTGCATCTGATTGCAAACATACTCCTCTAAAATCTACATCAAAAAATTATAAACATATTCTATTAAAAAATATTTAGTATAGTGTAAAAAGTCAATTATTATAAGGCTTAAGTATTATAATCCTCTTGAGCTTAGCGTGCTACCCCATTCAAGCTCTATCATTTATCTTAAGTGACTTGGTGTAGGTTTCAAATGATTGATTATGCTATTTTAGTATTTAAGAACGTACTCTATGACCTAAAATATTTATTTAAAAAAATGCCAAATGGAGAGTCAATAAAAGATCCAATAAACACGGGAGTTTCACCTAAAAGCCTTATTTAATAAAAATATCTTTCATAATAGAGGAGGATATAAGTTCAATTATTATGACTTATACTTCATACTGCTGAGGTGGGTAATTTAGATATAAATTTAGGGTGTTACTTTGTGTATATTTTAATAAGGGCGGAGATCTAGAGAACTAAATAAACTCAATTCCATGTCATTGTCAAAAAGATGTTTAATTTAATGTGAGGCTGCCGGATTTTGGGCTTTCGGCCCGCCCACGAGCCTTAGGTGACATTTGGATGGCATTCATGAAAGGAAAAAGGATATGGGGTGGGTTATGCCGTGGTGGGTATGGGTTAGGCTGTGGGGGCTTATATCCCAATCCCTTGTTTGGGCTTACTCGGAGGGAATGGGATTAGGTTCATGTGGGCCGGGGCTCCCCAGTTAAAAAATAATAAAGGCATCCAATATTCACGAGTCTTCGTCGCTCTCCGCTCGACAGCCATGCTTGTGTGCCGCCGCACGTACGACGGTTCGAGCCCTTATCCTCATCCCCTCGGCTGCTTTAATTTGTTCCCGCCTGTGTAGCCATCGGAAAGTTGATTTGCTGGCCTCATATCCCTATTCTAGGCCTCATTTCATTTACCACAATCGAAACGCCACCTTAGTGGATATGGCCTGGATAGAGATCAGGCTGTCCAGATTTTTTTTTCTCTCGGCCTGGTCCTGCAGTATTTGTTTCATTTGTTTTCAAACAAAAGAAATGGTAGGCGGCGCTACCTAGGCCAGGGCCCTTCTGCATGAAGGGAAAAAAAAAGATCGCCTTTGTTAGAAGGTAAAGACTTTAAGATGACAGGCCGTAAAATAGTAACTTGGGATGGCCACGCTGGTATGGACCAAAGATCCTATCCTCTCGTCACAGCACCCCTCATTTTTATCATGGAGTTACCTGCTGTCATAGCTTTTCCATTATTAATATGTGCACTCACGTCAACGCATGCATATGCAACCAATCTTAAAATTTAAAAATATGGTAGTTCTTGAATAGGACATCAAATTTAAATTTTGATTGCACAGTTGTGTTTCTTTCAACAACACCTTCAAGATAAAATCCTACTTGTATATGTTTTGCCTATATTTTTCAAAAAGAAATAATTTGCTTATGTAGAATATAAAAAATGCTAAACCAAATTAATTAAAATGCTCAATTAGTTTGCCAAAATAACCTATAATTAAACATGCATGGAACATCCACCTACCAGGACATATTTGTTTACCCTCTTTCCTGATCATACCATCCAATTTATCTTCACAATATTGTAACACCCCTGGTGTTAATTTCGTGCTTTAGTCGCTAATCCTATGTGTAAGCATGAATATTAGCATAAACAATGTTATTAGCATTAATTGCGCATGCACAATTACATATGAAATTGCATGTCATCACATGCAATCAAGTTTAATTATGCTAGCGCAATTTTTGCTAATTATATATTTGACGAATGTTTTGAAAACTTCATTTAATTCAAGACCGTGGTCCAAAGTCAGTCAAACCCCAGTTGAATCCCTCTTTTGAGCTGAACTGAATTTCAGCTTTGACCGCTCTTTCACCCACTTTATCTCTCGAATCGTAACTCATCGCCCAAAATCCATGTTGTAGATCTTTTCTCTCTCTACAATTTTCGTTTTGGCCGAAATTCAAGTTTCAATGCGAAATTTTGCGTTTTCCCTGGTCGAAATCGAGTCAAATCTGGGTCAAAGGAGTAAACATCTTTACCTGCTCTTGTCCGGCACCTATGGCCGCTCGACGCGCGGCGAGCACTTGCGCGTCGTCGCCCTGTGCCGCCCATGCCGTCCGCCCTTGTCCTTATCCCCAATCGAGCTGCCATGCCAACGTCTCCTCCCCTCTCTTGCACTCGCCCCTCTCTT
Organism: Panicum virgatum; assembly: GCF_016808335.1. Taxonomy (NCBI): domain Eukaryota; kingdom Viridiplantae; phylum Streptophyta; class Magnoliopsida; order Poales; family Poaceae; genus Panicum; species Panicum virgatum. The sequence goes on from NC_053138.1 coordinate 47,143,503, forward strand.
CTTCCTCCTCAGGTCGAGCCGAGCAGACTCGCCCCATCGTTGATTCCGGCCAACACCGGCCGTCGTTAGCCGATTCCTTGCGCGAGCGCCTCCCCAACCTCATCCTCCACCTCCCCCGCGCAGCACCGGGTCCGCCCAAGCTTCTCCCTGGCCGAATCACCCCCTCCCCCCCCCCACCGTCAGCCGCCATTGCAGGTCCGCCCGAGGCTCCGGCCGCCGTCGATCCACTCCCTCTGGTCCTCCCCCGCCCGAATCGAGCCCTTGGTGAGCTTCTCCTCGACCCCCTCGTCCTCCTCGGCCCCTTCCCTAACCCCCATCGGCCACCCGCTCACAGGAACGAGCTCCCCACCACCGTCTCCACCACTGCAACGCCTCTGGCCCCCTTCCGACCACCTCCCGCCCTAGCTCTCGTATCAAATCGGTCGCAGGAGAGCCCCTCATGCTTCCCCAACACTCCCCGGCCGCTAGCATGGCCTTCCCTTGTTGGAATTGAGCTCCCTGGGCGCCACTTCTGCTCCAATTCGCGTGAAGGACCTTGTGCAGCAATTGAAGCAAGCCCAGGGGGTTTTCTGCACTGTCATAGACTCATGTGAATAGTGTCGCGCTGGACCATTTCAATATTTTAGCTGCAGACTTTGAAAATCCGTAGAAAATAGTAGAAAAATGCTAAAAATGCAAAACCAGTTTTCTTAGCTTCATATTTTTATGCTCTATACAATAAAACTATGAGATATGCTGTTTAATAACTTTTGCTGTGCAGTTTTATTTATGCTAGATAAATGCTTTTGTAGATTGTTAAATGCCTAAATGGAGTTAGGAGCATGAGAAAAATATAAAATCAGTTTTGTTAGTTTTGTTTTGACATGCAGTTCTTAGGAAAAAATATTAAACCTTCTGTTTGGATAATGTTTATGTGATGTGTTTATTTAATCATGGTTAATGCTTTATTTAGCTTGTTTATTTAATATCTGCAGTTCTGGAAATCCAAAAATTGTGAAATTTATGCAGTAGCTTACTCCTTGCATGCTTAGTTCACCGTAAAAATTTCATGTCCAGAAGCTATGTGCATGTTTGTAAATCTATTTTTTTTCATTTGTATTGCTAGGGCTAAATTAAATGCTTTCTGTTATCAATAAATGTTGGTAAATTTTTGTTGCATGATTTAGCAATAGCTTGCCATGCTGTTAAATTTTGTTACTAAGCCATGGCTGCAAGTTATGTTTTTGTATTTGTTTAGTTCCCAGCTATAGCTTTCACTTTCCAAAAGTATTGCTAAGCAATTCTTTTCTGCATGGTTCAATACAGCAAGTTATGTCTTTTTTTGGGTGAATCATATTAACTTGTGTTGCCTAGAAGGTTTGGCTAATTCCTGATTGGTGAATGCTTGCAATGGTTTAATTGTAAGTTAATTTGTATGGCATGCTTGATGTGCTTGCCATCTCCTATGAGATGCTTGAGTGATGGTTTAGTTAAATAGCTCTAGGTGCTTATGCTAGTGGGTTGTACTTTCATTAATGCCTTGCGTGTTGCACTTTCATGCATTCATACATATGCATTGTTGCATCTCATTTAGGTACGATAGATGAAGCATATGACGGACGTGCTATTGGAGCCGAACCCGAAGACAATGTTTGGTGGACATATCTAGAAGACGGATGGATGTATCCTGATGTGCATGGCCGAAGGCAGATGCTCGCCAAGCGAGTATCATCTAACTAACACTAACTTAGTGTTACCCCTAGGCAAGCCCCGGAGCATAACCCCTAATTCCAGTATTCAATGTTTATTTAAGTATTGGTGCATTTACGTTTCTAGGAGTTGTATGGAACCATAGTATGCATGTTTCTCCCTAGGTACCTATGAGTATCTACTAGTATGTGTACGTCGTTAGTATTGCCATGCTTAATTAGAATTCGGTAAAAGTCGAGTGATTCCTGTCACTCACGAGATATAGGACCTTCTTACTTATTATGGCAATGTGTCTTGAGAATGAATCAATGAGGTAGGAAAAATAGAGACCAGGCGGAGATGAGTTTGGTTATGGATATGAAATGGATGGAAAGTAAGCCTCTGCCTGTGTCAATTGAGGACCGTGCCGTTGTTGGCCGTGCTGACCAAGTTTGAATAGTACTAACCACATGCTACTCTGGAAGTGGGATGATGGCGGGTGTTGTAGTTGCCCTCGGGTCCACTGGGTATTCGCCGTGTGGGGCTCCTCATTCAGGTTTTGGCAGACGTGGGGTGATGATGGGAAAAGTTGACGTGTGTGGCCCGACGGGGTTGCACGTGTCTTGTAAGTTAGGTTCAACTTGCAAGGTTAAATCGGATCGATTCGCCGTCTCTCTCGGTTAAGACAACCTTGGTCACTCCGTCGCATCGTAGTAAAGAAATGGGAATGAGCATGGAATGAAAATGATTTGCTTGTGATTTTACCAGAAGATTTCTCTGATCTACCATGCGTGCTCTAGAAATTCAGGCAAACCTCGCTGGTACGGTTTATACTAAACCTGAGCTAAAATTTGAAAGTAAGGATCCATTGTTAGTAGCCTTTTCAGCAAAATAAATTCCAGATCCAAAAAGCTTTGCATGTCTAGATAGTGGGCTAAGTATACCCATGTCGGGTAAGCCTTGCTGAGTATTAGTATACTCAGAGTTTGTTGTTATCCTGTTTTCAGGTATTTGTTGCTCACGTCTTCGTAGTATCATGTATTTTTGAAATCAAACTTCTATTTAATTTCCGCTGTATCTTGAATTCTGATAGTTTACGTAAACTTGTTTGTAAAACTCCGCATTGTAAATTAAATTTGAGAATTTTTGTCTGCTTTTAATCATTTGTGCTGGTCTTCCTGTGAGACTTCCAGTGTTTTTTGATCCTTAACCAGACAGACGACCGGATTACACCGTTTTAAGTGCGTGGTAACTTGATTAACCATTAAGATGATAGTTAGCGCATTTAAGCCGGTTTAATTTGGGCGGTTCTGCTACAAATATCATCATAAATATCTGTTTAATTCAACAAAAGTGATTAAAGAAATCTTTTGCAAAATCATAAGCAACTTTTTTGAAAGTGGTAGGCTAATACACTGGAAAGTGTTTTCTCACACTAAAATATATTGATGTGAGATCTTGTTTTGAAGCTCTTGCTCAAAAAAATGCAATGGTGCAACCAGATTTTTATTTGGATGCTCGGTTTTAAAATTACAGCTTTTTTAATTTTCAAAATCAAGTGCATGTAGGGATGTAAACGGATCGGATACGGACGGATATTGCTGATATCATATTTGTTTTCATATTTGTGTTCGAATACGGAGTCAGATATGGATAGTATTAGTTTTTGATGGATAAGATTGTAATGGATATCACATCATAAAAATATAACTTTTGTAACACCCTTGTTTTTGCTTTAGAAGAGTCTAGCATAGTTTCACAATTTTTTTCTAGCTTCAAAAGAATTATTTTGGCACTTCGGAAAATTCACCATAGGCTTTAAATTGTTTTGTTGCATTCATGCTGGTGCATATTTTATTTTTGTTTGATTGTGCTTGAGTTTCTAGAGAGTCCAGAATTTTTCTGGAATTTTCTAAGTCTTCCTTCTATTTTCTAAGCCTTTATCAAATTTTCTATGCAAAGGAAATGCTCCTTTTTCTTTTTCTTTTCCCTTTTCTTCTTTTTCTTCATTTTTCATCTCTTCCTGGGCCGCCAGCCCACTTCTCCTTTCGCGCCGGCCCGCTCTCCCTTTCCCCTCTTCCTTTCGGCCCGAACAGGCCCAACCCGCGACGGCCTTTTTCTTTTTTCGTTTCCCCCTCCTTTACTCTCACTGACGGGCGGGGCTCGCCCGTCATCTTCCACCTCTGTCCGAGTCCGGCTCGGACTCGCCGCGCTGACCTGCCTGGGCCCACGGCCCGCACGCCGAGGCCGACTCAGCATTGCGCCACGCCCCGCACCCTTCCTTTAACCCCTGCGTAGACGGCCCCGCAACCCTATCTGCTTTTCCGCCATAGTTTTAGCTCTGCTCGCCCACGTGCGCCACTGCCGCTTCTCTGCTCCGCCGCCCGCCGCTGTCGATCCACCAGCCAGCACCTCTCCGTCCGTTTTGACCCCGGGGTAAGCTTCGGGGTGAGTTGCTCTCTCGTTTCCGCTCCGTTTCGTCCCGATTTCGGGCTCGGACGTGCCTTCCCGTGGCTCGCCGGAGTCCGCCGCCGGCCCCTCTCGCTGCCGGCAGTCATCGGCATTTTCCCGGGCCCTCGAAACCCTGTAGCTGAGTTCCCCGCATCGCCCGCGTGCCGTAGTGCTTTTCGGCACCATTTTTGGGGCACTGGGGTGCCGATTCGCCTCCAGGCCTGCGAACCCTCGCCGTGTCCATGGCGGCGCCGCCGTGTGCCGGCGCCCCGCCATTGCCAAGTCGCCGCGTGCGATAAAGGCCGTCGAATCTAAATCCAATGGCCTAGAACCGGTCGCCGCCCAGTCAACCCCACCCAGCCGGTCAACTTTGGCATTTTTTCAGAAAAGCCCCTCTCTTTTCCTGAAATCAACCCGCCATCCATCCTCGTTCAAAAGTATTTCTATTTTAGCCCAAAATCTTCCCGGAAGCACCCTGTCCTTTTACAAAATAGAACCCGCCGTCCATAGCTGCTATTTTGCGTGTTTGCCCTTTAGCTTTTATACAAAATTATGTGCGTGTTTGCCCTTTAGCTTTTATACAAAATTATGTTTTTAGCCCTGGTTTCTTACTGTTTAACCCGTTTTAGATGTTTTCACTTGCAAACAAGTCCCTGCAACATTGTTTTAGCGTATCTTTACCGTTTTAGCTCCGTTTTTAGCGTTCTTGGTACCGTTACATTCGTTGCAACGTGTAGAATTAGTTTTTAAGTGTTTTATCTCTGTTTTTCCATGATTGGTGTACTGTTTTAATTTGTTTCCTTTGTTTGCTTGTATGTACTTGTTTTGTGGCGTGTTCATGATGTATAGACGAGGAGCCGTTCGAGAACTTTCAAGAGCAAGATTTTGAAGACCTCGACCAACAGCAAGTAACTGAGCAAGGGAAGTATATTCCTTGATCATTCTTGATCCCCATAACACTTAAATAAGCTTGTATGCATTAAAATTGTGGGAACTTGTAAGGATCACCGAGGTGCTCGACCCTAGAGGGGGAGGGGGTGAATAGGGTCGCTAATCGCTTTCTATCCTAGGGCTCAATCTATTTGCATGAGATAAACCTAACACGTCCTACACATGCTAGTTATGACTAAGGTTTATCTATGCTACTCTCTACTTACCTCTAAAAGACTTGCAACCTATAGCCAATCCTAATCAAACTAACTAGGAAAGTAAAGGCACGCAAGATAGAGTAAATGCGGAAACATAATACGGTAAGTAAAGAGGTAAGGGAAAGAATATGCAAACTCCCGTGAAGACACCAAGACACACAATTTAACATGGTTCGGTTAGGACCCCAAGTCCCTCCCTACGTCCACGGCCACTTGTCCAACAAGAACAAGTGTGATGCCAAGTCTCTTCGCTTGATCACCGTCTTGCGTTCGCCACCAAGGCTTCCGGTAAGCAAAGGCTAAGTGGCGCTAAGTCACCAAGACAAGGCCACCGCCACCATCTCTCTCAAAGCGTCACCAACGGCACCGTCTTCACTATTGGAGCTTCTCACCAAGAGGGGTCTCCTTCCCCGCACAAAGTGTCGTTGCCTCTCCACACCAAGTCGGAGGGTCACATGACGAGTACAATGATTGCTTGCCGCAGCAAGACTTCTCTCAAGCTTGCTCTCTCAAGAGCTAAGACTAAACAAGTACTAAGCACTCTTACAAGTGTGCTTAAGCCTATATGATGTACAATGATGCTCTATGGTGGTTGGAGGTGTTCTTCAAGTGTAGTAGGCTTTAGCAACTCTAGCACACACCAAATTAGGCATGGGGTGACAAATATATAGCCCAACCCCTCAAACTAGCCGTTGGAGGAAAGCTGACAGAAAAAGCTCGTAACGCCGGTTAATCCGATGCTCCTCCAATGGCCATCGTCGGTTCAACTAGTGAAGGTAATCTGCCCACTTGAAAAACTAGCCGTTAGTTGTACGAGCAATTAACCGATGTACCGTCGGTTTAACCGGTGAATATAACTGTCCCATGATTCCTGAAAAACTAACTCTCTGGATAATTACACCGACGTTCACTTTGCCTTCATCGCCGGTTTAACCGGTGCCTGTAAAACTCCTGCTGCTTCTTCGGCCTCCAAGTCCATTACACCGGTGAGTGTAAAACACCCAACGCCGGTTAATCCGGTGGCAAACCCTAGCTTGCAGCTTCTGTGTTCATTGCACCGATGAGTGCAATTTGCTGATCATCGGTTTAACCGGTGATAGCAAATTGTCTTCGTTTTGATCTTTTCGACTTGGATTTCTTCACGGTCTCTTCAATTCTTCACGGCTCCCCCTTGACCCCCGTCCGCTAATCGGTTAGCGGAACCACTGTAGGTGCGGCCCTTCGGGTCTAGCTATGCCTATCTTCTCTTTGTCATCACTTGAACCTAAAAGCCTCAGAATGGTCATCTTAACAATCATATTAGTCCAAGTGTTGTGTTGTCTATATCAATCACCAAAACATTATATGGAAATATGGCATGTGTAAGGATCACCGGGGTGTCCGACCCTAGAGGGGGAGGGGTGAATAGGGTCGCTAATCGCTTTTTGTCCTAGGGCTCAAACTATTTGCATAAGATAAACCTAACATGTCCTACACATGCTAGTTATGACCAAGGTTTATCTATGCTACTCTCTACTTACCCCTAAAAGCTTGCAACCTATAGCCAATCCTAACAAACTAACTAGGAAAGTAAAGGCATGCAAGATAGAGTAAATGCGGAAGCGTAATACGATAAGTAAAGAGGTAAGTGCAAGAGGGATGCAAACTCCCGAGTAGACACGGTCATGTAACGTGGTTCGGCACAAACGCCTACGTCCACGGGACACCGAGGCTCTTCCAATCACGTCTTGCACTACGCCACCAAGGCGATGCCGGCAAGCAAAGGCAAGTACCCACAAGACACTAAGTCTCGTGCACCGCCACCGTCTCTCTCGGTCACCCGGCCGAAATCCACTACGGAGCTTCTCCACCAAGGAGGGGGCCTCCTCTTCCCCCGCACAAAGTGTCGTTGCCACTCCACACCAAGACGGAGGGTCACACGACGGATCACAAGTTGCTTGCCGCAGCAAGACTTCTCTCAAGGGAGCTCTCGCAATAACTAATCCCTATTACAAGCACTAAGCACTCTCACAAGTGTGCTTAAGCCTATATGATGTACAATGAAGCTCTATGGTGGTTGGAGATGATCTTTGGCTCTTGTATACTTTCTTGGTCTCCAGCACTCTCAAATGAGCCGTGGGGTGGTATATATATAGCCCACACACCCCAAACTAGCCGTTGGAAAAAGGCTGACATAAAGTGCTATCACCGGTTAAACCGATGCACCTGTTTTTGTCATCACCGGTTTAACCAGTGAGTGCATTTTCCAACTATCCGTTATACTTCAACAGTTACCTCAATCGACCGACGTAATCAACCGATACAGCATCGGTTTAACCGGTGAGTGTAGTTGCTGAAAAACTAACTCTCTGGACAACTGCACTGACGTTCACCAATATCTAATCGTCAGTTTAACCGGTGTATAGAATCTCCTCTGTCTTCATCTGTCAATGCACCGACGTATGCAATTTCTTTAGCATCGGTTAATCTGGTGTAAAACCCTAGCCCGCAGACCTTCTCTGTGATTGCACCGGTGAGTTCATTTTGCCCTACGTCGGTTTAACCGATGATAGCAAAATGCCTCAATCATTGTCCCTTGGAACCCCCGTAGGGGTGGCCCTTTGGGCCTTGCTACGCCTATCTTCTCTTTGTCATCACTTGAACCTAAAAGCCTGAGAATAATCATCTTAACAATCACATTAGTCCAAGTGTTGTGTGTGTCATCAATCGCCAAAACATTATATTGAAATATGGCATGAGAGGCCATTCTCGCTACAGCATGAGAGGCCATTTTCGCTACAGAACTACCTATATACCTTTATTGATGATCCTTGTCCTTGATTAGCTGTGTTTTTGTTATAAAAGTCTTTTGGGTAGTATGCTTAGCCGCTGAACACTGGTTATGGGTGGTTTCTACAATACTTTTGAGACATGAGACTTCGATATATATAAATTTCTTTGGAACAATATCATATTTCTGGTCACTTGATTAAAATCAACCATGGAGAACCACCCGGGAAAACAGCGCAACCACAAGGACTAAATGGCTCTGGTCTTGGCTGATTAATTAGATGACTCTAGCTTGTAGTAGCTAACCGAAAGGCGCATGGGGGGGGGGGGGCTGTGATGGGGTGATCGCTGCCTGCCAAGGGTGCATTCTATGTTTTGGGAATTGGTCATGCCTTGGGGGAGGGTCATCCACGCAGCTGCTGAAACCTTAGCAGGCTACTACGGGTTAGGAAAGTCTTTGTAAAGGTCTTGTAGTGAATCCCTGCCACTCACCAAAGGAAGTGTTTACGGGTCTTGCAAACCCAGGCACAAAAGAGAGACACGACTTGTGGGTAAAGTGTGCAACCTCTGTAGAGTGAAAACTGATATATCAGCCGTGCTCATGGTCAAGAGCGGCTTGGACCCTTACATGTTCAACTTAATGGAAATCATTATATTTAATTCTGTTGTTTAATTGTTCTAAGTTACTCGTTTATTTCAGTTTTACTATCTTCTTTTATAAATGTGGGTTGGTTCATACATGCTTAGTAATTAGTTGCTAATGACTCAATTAAAATGCGTAATGCTTTGCTCCGCCAGCCTTTATTCCTTGTTATAAGCCTTGCATATCATTTATTTCTCCAATATAATTGCTGAGTATGACATGTGCTCACCCTTGCTATTACCACATCATCCAGAGCAAGATCAGTTTGGCGAGTTTCCAGAGAATATTCAAGACTTCTAGGCGTGCGTTTCCTCCAGTCAGCTACCTGTGGAGTTGGAGTATCCGCCGCTAGAATAAATACGAACTAAAACGCTTATTTATTTATATTATGACTTTTGACTTGGTTTGTAATAAATTTAACTTCGTTATTTATGACATTGCTACTGTTATTCACTATCGTCATCATATGTGTGTAATTTGATCCTGGCGCACATATGATTATTTGCTCGGTTTTATTCCTTCAAAACTAGGCGTGACAACTTTTGAGCATTCGGATACGGATTGGTTATGGATATTGGATACTCGGGATCAGATACGAATAGATAAAAACCATTATAGACCGGATCAAATTCGAATACGGTCGGGAAATATCCGTACCATTTACATCCCTAAGTGCATGCATGCACGTGCTTTTTTATTCATCTCTTCGCAAGAATATACAACAACGGTCCTTAACTTCTTCCCTTGTCGTCTTGGTTGAATCCTTCCAAACTGATCCTGCATCTATCGGGCTATCCCCAAGGACGGGATAGGTTCACATCACCATTCATTTGCAAGCTTTATGTGGATGCAACGGTATAAAAGTATTGCCAAAGGATAAGCTGGGTTTTCCTAAGCAAGCCGCAGGCAAGTATATATATTTATATACCTCATCCAAACACCCTGACATTGGCCATACCGGCACTCCGAACACCCGGTCAACACACACCTCCAAAAACCCCCGAATTCGGTGCTACGTAGGATGTGCCCAACACACAATCCCCAGCTCCCAATCCGAAGTTAGGGAAGGTTCACTCGCCCCTGCTAAAGTCCTAGACACCAACTCCTCATATGGTGGATCTCCACACACGCCAAGACTATCAGATCACGAATTCCCACTCAACACAAACACAACCTCATAGTAGCCAAAGCATTCGATAGTCAATCTAGATAATCACGGGATAACATGGAATACGATAAATAAATGGCCATGCAGGTTCCATCACATCATGACAGAAAAGTAAAGCAGTAGCATAACTAGCAAGCAATGTCTAAATTGGGATTCAAGATGGAGATGGGCGTGAACCTGAGGGTTCTTCGTGGTCTTCCTGGTTCTCCGGGGACTTCTGGTCTCCTGGTACGTCCTTCTGGGTTCTCTGGTCGTCTGGGACGTCGGTCAGCTTCTTTCCGTAGGGACCTAATAGTAATTACATATAAACATAGGGGCCAAAGTGCAAAGATCCAATCACATAACAAAACCTACTCTAACGGGTAGAGCATGATTTTAGAAGAATTATGAAACTGGTTTCATATTTTTCAGAGGTCCGATTAATTTATTATGAATTTTTGAAGATTAAAACATTTTTTGGAATTAATAAAGGATTATTAGAAAAAGGAAATCACTCAAAGGTGACATGTGGCAGCACCAGAGCATGCCACGTGGCATGCTGACGTTAGTATGACGTCACCCAGGATAAGGTCCCGCTGACGTTAGTAGTGGAACCCTGCTGACGTCTGTATTCACCAAGTCAACATTGACCATTGACCGGTCAACAGGTCAGAGGTGGGGTCCGCTGTCAGTGGGTCCTGCTGGTTAGTTACACATGGTGGCTGACGGGTAGGACCCGCGTGTCAGGTTAAAGCAAAAGCAAAAAGGATAAAGGGCACTGTGTTAGCGAGCTCAACAGGCCAAAAGGGAGGTTGGGCTGCCTTTCGGTTTTGTGGGTTTGGGCCAAAAGTGGCCCAGCCCGCTCGGCTCTATCCCTCTTGCTCACTGACTCACTTACAAGGCAGTCCCGTGGGTTAGCGGTCCCGACCATCCACTGATGGGAGGGGCTCGGGTGTTAGTGACACCCCGGATCCAGTGTGCCAGGGTGTGATCCCGTGCGAATCGGGCTTGTGCGGAGCGTGTGTGTGGCTGCTCGTGCGATGGAAATAGGGGTGGCGGTGCCCATGGTGGAGCAAAGGCGCGGCAAGGCCGGGACGACGGCGGTCCGGCAGCGCGACAAGGATACACGGCGGCGACGGTGGGTCAGATGGTGCGGCTAGGGTTCGTGCGTGCACGCGGGGGTCCGGTGTCCCAGGCGCGTGGCGGCAACAAGTAGTTATGCGTGGTCCGGTGGGGTCTAGGCATGGCAGACCAAGGCTGAGGTGGTGAGGACAGGGAACTTTGGCGGCTAGGTCTAGGCCAAGGTGACAGAACACGGCAGGGCATGGTCAAGTCTCGACCTTGGGCTCAGAACGGCGAGCGGCAGGTCGACGGCGTCCAAGTGGCGGCGAAGCGGTCCAAAGCATCATCGGCCATTGCTGGCAGGTGAAATGGCAAGGTAGCGGCTCGAGGAACATGCGCGCGCAGGGCCTAGCACCCCAAGTCCGCTGCAGCGCGTTGGCGAGGCAGAGCAACGGCGAGGCAAGGGTCAAGGCGGCTCGGGTGCGTGGCTGTCGTGCCGCGACAAGGCCAAGGCACGGCGGCGGCAAAGCAAAGGCAGGGTTCGAAGCCAAAACAGGGAGATGGTGAGACCAAGGGATAACACGCGGCCGGCGGCGAGGCGATGGCGGCGAACAGGGTAGAAGGGGCACGGCCCGCAGTCACCGGCCCCATATTTCCACCATGTCTTGCAATTTGAATAGTAACATTTGTACACCGAACGCAGCTAATGAAGCGTAATTCAGTGGAACTATCTGCTTTCTACTCACATGTCTTTATCAGGTCCTACCAACTCCATCCAGGTAGTCTCACCAGGCTCTACACAGATACACAGAAAGGTAACTCCAACAAAAGCAGCGTTTGACTATTTGAAAGTTCATAAAAGGTGGCGACACAATGCACGCTGAACTTCGGATAGCTGAGACAATCTGAAACACCGCGACTAAGATAGCAGGAGCACGTGACGGCAGTTGCATGTAGTGTGGAGATACGTCTGTGACCACTCCAGCATAGCGACAGGCGACATGACGACTTCTTCCGTATGATTGTACACAAACAGGGATCCGCCACGGCGATTGGGCCCTGTGGCTGCTCGGGCTGTAAGAGGTCGATCTCTAGCTTTATTCCATTAATAAATTTACAAACATGAATTGAGTTATCCCCGTACATGAGAGAGTAGATCGGCGCGAGCAATTATGGGTACAGATCACGATGACTTAATTAAGATAGAAGAAGGCCAAGAACCCTCCGGCGATAGTGACGACGGCCATGGTTCGGACCACCGCGGCCACCACCGGCGGCATAGCAGTGCCGCCTTGGTACAAATTTGTGAAAAGGTTTAGAATGGAAAAATAATGCATTCAAATTTCCAGGTAGTGGCACATACTTTTTTCAAGTTTGGCATCTTGGCCACGATTCTGCAGGCTCAAATTGCACATATACGGTGCATTCACACAAAAAAGTTACATTGGGGCCAGTTTCAAAAAGAGAAGAGATAACAAGTGAGCCTGATCCATTTGTTGTGGTCTGCTTCTTCTCTTGTCGTTCGAAGGAAGAAGAATCCTGATTCGTTTCTTGCAGCTTGTGTCTTCGCTCGGATGAATGGAGAGACCTAGCTACATGCGCGCACAGGGCCTAGCACCCTAGGTCCGCGGCAGCGCGTTGGCGAGGCAAAGCAACGGCGAGGCAAGGCTCAAGGCAGCTCGGGTGCATGGCTGTCGTGCCACGGCAAGGGCAAGGCACGGCGGCGGCAAAGCATAGGCGGGTTCGAGGCCAAAACAGTTCGACGGTGAGACCAAGGGCTAACACGCGGTGACGGCGGCGAAAAGGGTAGAAGAGGCACAGTCATGGCCACGGGGTAAGCCAGTGGCTGGACGCGCGCAGTGTGCTCGGCCAAATGCTGTAGTAGCACCTGCGTGCACCACGCCGTGGCGGCAGCACGCACAGCGTGATGGTGCCATGGCCACGGCATATCAGCAGCGATCTGGTAAAGGTGTGCCAAGGCCATGGCATGGCCTTTGGCCCTGGGGTGTGGTTTGGCACGCGCGCATGGGCTCGTCGGGCATAGCCACAGCGAGGCCATGTGGCGGTCGTGATGGGCGTGGACACGACCTGGACGGCGCTTTGGTGGGGCTCAAACGACGGCGAGGGCTAGGCGACAACTAGATACAGCGGCGGGACTGAGGGCGGGCATTTCAGCTCGCCCAACCAGAACACGCGCGTGCGAGGAACACGGCGCGCTCACGATCACCACGCCGCGACATCGCCACGAGGTGGCGACGGTGCATCATGGTGCTCGCTAGGGCGGAACGAGGTTCAGTCGCAGCGAGGCCAAAAAGCATAGCCTTTGGGCCCGGCCAAGGCACATATGGGTGCGCGCGAGCACCCAGGAAGCTAGGGCTGCGGGACGGCCGGCGGTCAAGGCAAGAAGGCGACGGCGGGCTGCTGGGCTACGCAGCGGGGCGACATCAAGCTCCTGCAACCAACCAGAGGGACGGGGTCCTGCAAGCAGTTCTACGATGGGCTCATCCTCGGCGATGCGCACGACGGTAGCACACAAGGAAACGGGTGAGGGAGACGTGGCAGCGTCCTACCCGGTTCACGCGAGGACGAAGGGGCTAGTGCAGTGGGGTGGCGCGGCCGTGGCGAGGTGAGGCAGAGTTGTGCCCGTGCTGGGTCGTTGAGGTCATCGTATGGGGCGCCAGCGTGGTGGAGAGCTCCTGCGGCGGTGGTGTCTCCTTGTCGTGCTGGGCTCTGGGTACTGCAAGCGCTGTCCGCTTCTCGAAGTGGCGGCGGCGATGGCCAGCACCTCCCTTCCTCTTCTTCTTCTCCTCCTCCCTTCTCCTCTTTCCCTATCTCTCCTCTCTGTGCTCTGATCGCGGCGGCGGCGAGGGGGAAAAGAATCCCCGAGTCTAGGGTTTAAAGACGATGACTAGGGGGGTCTTATAGGGGCACCATTAGGGTTTAGTGGGCGCGGCCGGGCACGGACGTCGAGGATTGATGATCGGGCTCGATGTGCGGGGCTAGGGGCCATCGAGCAGTTGCATGCTCGCGATGCTAGGGTTTGGAGCGCGCGCGTGAGGGCAAGTCAAGGGCGGAGCATGCACTGGTGGCCGACAGCGGGAGGCGCGCAGCAGGCGGGTGACACGAGTGGAGCAGGTGGCGTCGCATGAGAGGCGAAAAGCAGAGCAGCTGGCGTCTGCACGGGAGAGAAGAACAGAGCCGGAGGGGAAAGCTGTAGGTGGGCCAGGGCGGTCGGCGACTGTGGCGACACGGTGTGGACTGGACAGGTGGGGTCCACCTGTCTGCGGCGGTCGGAAAAGGAAGGGGCGCGGGCAGCGGAGCTGGGCTGGCGCTTGGTGCTGGGCCGCGCGTGCTGTTTTGGCCCCGCCCATGTGGGCGGGGCGCTTTGGTGGGCCGAGCGGGGCTAGCGGGCCGAGTGGTGCGGTGGCGGCGGGTTGGGCGGCAGTAGTGAAGCAGGCCGAAATGGCCTTTGGCCATGTGGGCTGAGAGAGGTTCAGGTGGGTTTGGGTGCAAGCCAAGTCTTGGGCTGCGTTGGTCCGGACCTGGGTCAGGTGTTAGGGTCGGATCAGGTCTCGAGCTAGGGGTCAAAGCCGGGTTAGGTTTGGAATTAATTTGAATGGTTGATTCAAATAAATCCCACTCAAGAGTCAGCATTTGAAATTAAATTGAGGGGCAACCCTCAATTTAATTTCCACTCAATTTTCAACCAAGAAAAATAAATCCAACTCGAATTCGTTTAAACAAGGTAGAGCCAATAAATCCAATAACTCCAAATATTTCCACACTAGTAAAATAATTTCTTATTTATATTCAAAATTTTGACTTTTTAACATTCCGAAAAAAATCCTTGGCCTAATCGGCAAGGTTTATATGTGGCTGCCTGTAAGTACCGCGATGGCGTCTGGCGACCTGGGAGTGTATGGGTTAAATAGCAACAGCCAGATTGAAGCCTTTCAAGGTGGGTTTCATCTCATCTTCTTTGATCCTGTTTCTTTTTTGCCGTCCAGATGCTGCAGCCCTTTACTGAGCGTGATTAGGATGCATTTCCCATCGTTTGGTTGGCAGTTTCAGCTGATGAGTGCAAAAAAAAAGGATGACCCCTTAGTGAATCAGGATCTTTTTTTTCTCCTTCAATCAGTTGTAGTTTCTACAATTTCTTTTCACTTTTTACACTTGCAGATGCTCTATTCCTTACCTTAGTTACGTTATGGTGGTTTTATATGTTTGAGTAATTTTTAGTTGCTGCCTGCAAGTAGTGGTTCAGTTTATAAATTTATGATTAGGCTACCTTACTTATATTGCCTCATATTTTATGATATCAGTAGATTTGGAAAATTTGATCTTAAATAAAAATCAGTTGCTATCTATAGCACAGTTATCTGGATAACCCACCTTAACAAGTCCGTAGCTAGAGTTTGGCATGAAAATTCCGCTTATTTTAGCATCGCAGATCTGGTATTATAAAGGAACAGTAATCCTATTTTTTTGCAAAAAGTAAAGATACTGATAGATGCAGCTAGGCTACTCTTTATGTGAAGTATACGTATGTTCAGTAGGGTTTGATATAGTTATTCTGCTTTTTGCTAGTTACTATTTGTTTCCATTTTGCAATGTGCCATTGGCCTGTAATTAGTCTTGTCCATACCTGTTTCTAGATGATTCAAAATTCAAACATTTTGTAATCTTTTTTTTTCTGAAATAGGTAGGAGACATTTTGTAATCTTGTCTAACTACTATCTGCAGTTGCAGATCACTCCAACCAATGAAACATATATTGCTTTAGTACCAACACAGCAAGGTGCAAGGTCCATCAATGCTCTAGATATCCTTACTCAAACCGCAGTTGCAACATCAACAGATACACCACACAAGAATGATGACGCCATTTTAGCTAAGGTAAACTACAATCACTTAATCTCCTTCTTCTCATTGACTTATCACACAGCAAAGAGTATTGACCTTATGAAATAACAGCACTTACCTTTTTTCAACAAAGGAATTTAGCCATATCCAACTATATTCCATCTATGTGATATTTTGCTTCATATTCCTGCTCTATCATGTAGTCTACTGCTAATCTAAAAGAGTTTTAGGATGGAGCTTATAGGAGTTTAGCCATATCCATCCATATTCCATCTATGTGATATTTTGCTTCATGTTCCAGCTCTATCATATAGTCTACTGCTAATCCAAAGGAGTCTAAGGATGGAGCTGCAAATTCAGCAACTAAGTTAGAAAAGACTATCACAAGTAAAGGTCTGTATTGCCAATACATATTTGTTTTTTCATAACATATCCAATAATAATCTCATATCTAACATGCACAATTTTTAGGTCACGCCCCTCACCTAGCAAGAAAATTGCCAGAAACTACTGCTTGATGAAGACAATGAAGATAAAGATGATGGTTGTGTCCATGACACTCCCAAGCTTTGGAATGCCCTTGCTACAAACTTCTAGATGAAACAGATAGATCAGCTACAGATAGCTACACTTGATCAAAAATTATTATATTTATTAATCCTTGCCAATTTATGCATTTGCTACATCACAATATTATGAACATAATTTTTCTTATTAATCAAATAATCTTTCTGCGCTTACCCTTGCAAAAATATTTTTGATTTAGGTACTCCTACCATGTTTACATGTCCTCCTGCTTATACAGTACATATCATCCTTGCTATTTTCTTCACATATCATCTTTGGATATCATACTTGCTATTTTCTTCACATATAATATTTGCTATTTTCTCTTTACCTTATACAAATTGTCATTACACCAGTGTGAGGTAGCCACTTGTCACTGTAAACACCATGAATTGTTGCTTCATGTCGTCTTCAACTATTTTATAACCAACAGCTGTTCTTGATAACTACATTTACAGTTCCAGCGTTGATGCTTAGAAGAAGACGCAAATCAGCTCATGTTGTGTTTTCACAGTTGCAGCCCTGCCTAGGCCTACATCTGCTGAATTGCTACTACATGCAATATATTCATCTATTTTATAACCTCAGCATCAGTTAACTCTCTTTTGAATACTTTTATGGCTACAAACGGTGTTATTTCCAACTTTTTGATATATTAGTACTCGCTTGTATTTGGATTAGCATTCTAAGCTACCTACTAAAATTTTTGGTAGCTACTAATGCTGATCCTCAATTGTAATATATGGCTTGACAGAACCTATCTGCTGCACATGCCATTCAATCAACAGTACTGCCGCCGCTGTTAACATATATATTTGCATGAGACAATTGCTATGTGTTTGCCTATCATTCAAGCATTGTTGTACTATATTTCTAATCTCTCCGGTTGCTACATTTCTATTTTTCGATCTGAATTTTTATGCTATATTTACTCATATATAGAGATATTTTTATTTGGAATCAAGAAACTGATGATAGAGCGCGCAACGAGCACATTATGTTCTAGTGAACTTAAAGACTTAGGCCACTGGTACAACCGTGCTATCGCTGATTGCTGGGAGGAGGATGGTGGTGATCCTTGTGAAGTTTGCGGAGACATGCCATTTTTATGAGAACACCATATTCTAATTGAAATAGCATGTTACATTACTGTTCGCATGAGACATGCATTATACGTACTAATACATGTTTCTACATTGACATGGCAGTACTGTTGAGCTGTGGAAATAACAATTTAAAGTACGTTTAAGAGTCAAAGGTGTACTATGATAATCTGAAAATATTAATATGCAAATAAAAGTATTAATAGCTATTTATGAAAGTATATTTGGGGCATAATAAGTGAACGTAATGGTGTTCATATCGACAGACTTTATTATTTTTAGAGCCGAGTTCAGAGTTTTACATGCACAACATAATTATATTGAGTCTCACAGCGTAGCACACTTCACCATATACATGGACGATAGTGTATGTATCTCTTATGCAACATATTGCTCCGACTTTATTTTGTTTGTTTCAGTGATGCGTAGGGTGTGGCTTGTTGATCTTTTATTAAGTAATCTCTACCTCCTGTACGGGCCATCTGAGCACATGTTTGAACACAATCTTGTAGGCATAAAATTTGCATGCGTCTGATTTTTAAAACTTTTTTATTGCATCTTTTCATATCGTACAGCTGGTGGAAGATTAAAACCCCTGGTGAGGATGACGCAGTGATCCGTTCATTAGCTTCAGCTTTCTGCTGATGACATCTTTATTAAAGGACGATAGTACAACTTAATTGGGACTGATATATGGGGACTAATAACAAGAACAATTAGTAAGTACTAATGGGCGGTGCTGCCCGCATGCATATTATTCTCGGGAGGGAGCCGGAGGCACTACTATATATGGCCTGGCTCATTTTTATTTGTACTGTGGCCACTCACAAGATTCCTCTGCTTTTGGCAGTGCGTCATGCATGCATGCATGCGCCTACTGGTCCGGCCCGTGGCCATGCGTCTTCTCTCGGGGGTGGAGGAGCTCTGCCACTGCTTGATCGCATGAATGGCGGCCTGCATATCCAAGACAAATAGAGATTGATCTATCAGGCCGGATTCATAGATAGATCGATGTTGGTACAAACACATAAAAATGTATACGTACCAGGTAAATGTCATGCTGCCTTGCGCGGCTTATCCCCCCATGCAGGACGTCAGTGAGATTGCGGGACTCGTCGTCTTGATGCTGATGGCCAGCTGGAAAGCTGGTGGCACCTCGGTGTCCAGCTTGCACCACAGTTGGAATCGCTTGTTGATACCGTCCAAGAGCCCAATGGCGCGCTCGTAGACAGCTCGGTCTTCCGCTCCTTGTTCATATGCTTCCTTGAGCAGCAACTTCCTGCGGACCTTCTGCACCATCATCTCCATCACTGGCGTGCGGAACATGGCCTCCGCCGGTAAGCCTGTAGCCGTTGCGCGCTGCATCTCATGGCTCGACAGCCATGAGTAAATGCATCCAACACCCAAGCCACGCTCCCAATACCCAGCAGTGTAACTGAAGTAAACGACCAAGTCCTTCACCTCCCCAGCACACAGCATGCCAATTGAGATGCCTGATCCAGGAGCAGCCCGGCGTGTGTAGCCCCCGGAGTCGACCCTTGTTATCTCCAAGCTGCTTGACGTGATGTCGACGCAGGTGTCAAAGGCGACGATGGTCTTGAACCCGGCTAGGCAGACAGCCAGCGCCTCCATGATGTTCTTGTCGAGGTCTTTGTTGTCTGTGATTGAGGAATAGGTTCCATAGGATTCTTTGGCGATGTAGTGCAGCGCCTTTGGGTCAGCCTTGAACAAGCCCAAGGTGTGGACTGGGTACTTTCGGAGGCCTCGGATGGGGTCAGTGGGGGCAAGACTCTCATGGCTCCACATGAATTGGCTCTTGTCTACACCATCCGAAATGAGGACGATGCAGGCTGCACGCGTCTTGTCAGCACGGTCATCCAGGAGCTGTAAGCATGGGTACATAAAAAATTATAAAACAATGAAAAGAGGAAAATATTTTGTAGCGAAGAAGAGTCTAACTAAGCTACAGTCTGATAATAAAAAATTCGGAGTAACGACTACATGAATCAACTGTTTTATTTTTATGTAAATTCAAAAGTAAAATACCTAAATAAATGGAGTGTAGTTATAAGAAAATTATTAGAAAAACTCAGTGATCAAATTTCTGCATGCACTCTAAAATCTAAAATTAACAAAGTACGGAGTGCTTCATATATGAAGTGTAATATCTTTCCTTAATAATAATAATTGAATAAATATTTTGGCGGCTAACACTGTATAGCTAAAGATAGGAACAAGCATAAATAAGAAAAATGTTAGAACGTGTCTACAACCACCAAAGCGTATGTATTCTGTTGAGCAGTTGAGGGCCCAGACAACTTTGGTCTCGGGAGTAAATGATTACCTTGCACCTCATGGATAACCATTAACACGTAGCAGCATTAGTAACCTTATTAAGTGCAATAAGCTATTGAAATATATTGTATATTTTGAGTTATTGGAAAATCATAGTCTAACAAGATATGAATATAACAAATGGAGATATTGAGAAAAGAAAAGCAAATTAAAGGAAAAAGAGTTGCTTGCTGTGCAAATTTTGCAATTTGTAGGGACCGACTTGCTAGTTAACACTTTACATGAAAGTACAGCTAGAGTGCTATGCCTATGTTTATCCTCTCGTTGGGTTACATCCTAAATTAGTTTTGGCCGCGGGATAT